>NC_047671.1:30129995-30197052 GCF_011762505.2 Arvicanthis niloticus
TGGCACCAAGGTGACCAGCTAGCAACCTGGTGGCAGATGACTACACTGGACTACTTACTTCATGGAAAGGACAATGTTTTTGTTCTTACTGGAGTAGATACTTATTCTGGTTATGGATTTGCCTTTCCTGCATGTAATGCTTCTGCCAAAACCAGTATCCATGGACTTATAGAATGCTTTATCCACTGTCATGGTATTTATTCTACATAACATTGCTTCTGACCAAGGGACTCATTTCACAGCCAGAGAAGTGTGACAGTAGGTCCATGATCATATAGAGTCCACTGGTCTTATCATTTTCCTCTCCATCCTGAAGCAGCTGACCTGATACAAAGATGGAATGGCCCTGTAAAGACACAGTTACAGCAGCAATTAGGTGGCAGAAGCATGGAGGGCTGGGCCATGGTTCTATAGAAGGGCAAATGCTTTGAATCAGCATCCAATATATGGTACAGTTTCTCCCATAGCCAGGATCTACAAGTCCAGGAATCAAAGGGCAGAAAAGGAAATAGTCACTCCTAGTGGTCCACTAGTAAAGTTTTGCCTCCTGGCCTTACAATTCTAAGTTCTGCTGGCCTAGAAGTCTTGGTTACAGAGGAGGCACAGCTCCTGCTAGGAGTTACAACAAATATTCTCTTGAACTAGAAGCTCAAATTTCCTCTTGGTCATTTTGGGCTTCTAATGCCCCTAAACCAACAGGCTAAGAAAGAAATAACAATGTTAGGTGGGGTGATAGCTCCAGATTACCATGGTGAAATTGGATTGCCTCTTCACAATGGAGGTAACAAAGATTATGTCTGGAGTACAGGAGTTTTGGGCATCTCTTAGTACTAGCATGTCCTGTGATTCAAATCAATTAAAACCCTGAAGTAGTGATGAAGCCTTGCTAGGAAAACTACATCACGGGGGTTCCTACCACGTCCAGTTGGCTCTCTGTTTTATGCCTGAATCTGAAGCTTTTAGTTCCCTGCTCCTGGCACCATGCCTGCCTCTTGCTGCCTGACATAATGGATTCACATCTCTCTAGAACTGTAAGCCAAAATACACTTCCCTTCCTAACGTTGCCTTGTTCATGGTGATTTATCAGCGCAACAGAAAAAGAACCAGCACAATAGAAATGGATAAAATGGCTTCCTTGTATTATAAAGTGTGATGACCCATAGGCAAAGTATAAAAGGCCAATTTCTCCATTTTCTTGCCATTTACTATTGATTTTTTTTCCAATCTGATAAGAGTTGGAGTAAATAATACTTCATCAGTTTCTGTAACTGTGGAATATTTCCATATACAATATTTTATGTATTTTATAACTCAATATTTTATACATTTTAGGAAATATTTTCTTTCAATTTTATGTATTTATGTCTTGTGCCCATTTTCTTTCATATTTTGACACATTGCTTAATGAAATGTGGAAGTTCATTGTTTAAAAAGTTACTCCAGGTGTGGAAAGATAAGTCTGTAACTCTGGCACCTTGGAAACTGAGTCTAAGTAACTGCCAGGAGTTTAAGGTCAGCCTAGGCCACATAATGAGCACCAGGCCACTCAGGGCTGGATACTCTATACTTTGTTGACAGTGGAGTATTGGAGTCTCTACTATTCTATGACTGCTAATTCTTCTTTTAAACTTGTCAGTATTCATTGACTTGAATGGTCTCTTGTCAGATAATACATGTTTATAATTGCTATATCTGTTGACATGGTTGTTTAGTACTGCTTATTCACTTTGTCTCTCTAGTAGTAGTTTGCAACGCAGGTCTGTTTTGCGTTAGGGAAGCATAGCACCCCTGCTCTTTTTTTGTGTGTGTGTTTTGCATAGCATCTCTTTTTCTATCTCTTCACTTCCAGCCTATATATGTACTTGAATATAAAGAGTTCAATGTTGATGACTGATGTACGATTGGATCTGGAATCTATGCATCTGCATGCTTCACTGGGGGGAGTTTAACATGTCTACATTGGGATTATTGATAAGAACATATGTGTTACTTCTCTTTTACATTTCTTCGCACTAGTGTTAGAGTCCACTTTCTAGAGTTACTCTCTTACTGGCTCTCTGTACTTCATTGACTTTTGTGCTGATGGGCTTTGACGTCTTTCTCTTTTTTCTTTTGTGTGACATCTACAGATCTTATCTCTGTGGGTAGCATGGCCTATGAAAAGTAGGTTGTAATTGTAGCACTTGCTTTAACTTCTTGCATTTGGACAACCTATTTTTTTTCCACTTCTCTTCCACATGAGATGCTTTCAATGTTATCATGTATACCTACTTAAATTGGGGCTCCATTAATACAGCTTTACAAAAGCTATTTTTAATACTTGTGTTTTTTAAAAGTCTATAATAGCAGTGGAGGTAACTTGTCTATCGCCATTTTATCATGTTGCCTAGAGACTTGTCTTTACCACTGACTCTTGTGCTTTTGGATATTCTTGAGGCCCTGCCTAACTCCCTAGCACCTCTTTTTTTTTTTTTTTAACTGGATGGAATTCTCCTAGAAGGGAGGTCCAATAGTGATGGCATTCCTTAGATACTGTTTGACTAAAAAAAGTATCCCACTTTTATTTCAGAAGAACATGTCTGTCAAGTGGGTGTTCTTGATGGGCAGTTTTCTTTCAGACTTTTCAATATATCATCCAAAAAGGCCTGCACACTGCACACTTTCTGCTAAACCAACCAACCAACCAACAAACAAAAAAACCTAAGTTGTCTAATAGTATTAGGTAGGTTCCCACGTACCTAGTAAGTCATTTTACCAATGATGATTTTTTCAAAATTGTCTAAACTTGGACAATTTAATTATCACATGATTAGGGCATCCCTTTTATGTCCTTAGGGCTTTCTGGCTCTGGATACTGATATTTTTCTCTGGGTTTGGCTAGTTTTCAGATGCCATTTATTTAACTGAGATATCTCCTTTTTCCTTCTTACAGAATACCCACAACACAGATGGTTGGTTTTGCAGTATCCTTAAAGGTAGCTTCTCTCATGGGTCCTTTGAATGACTTTAAATCACAAAACTTTCTTCCTGCTGATTTCATCATCTGCTGCTAATGGTGCTGTTATCCACACTTACCCAACGCTTTGTTCTCTGGAATTCCAACAGGACCCTCAAATTTAGGCCCTACCTATTCTCACAAACAGGTAAATTACAAGAGAATACCCCAGATTTCATCTAGATAACATAGAAGCCTGAACAGGTGTCCCATGTTTTCCAGGGACAGGCTGTAGGTCTGGTTTCTCTTTGAGACAAGCCAGAAAGTTTAAGAGGCAGGTGAAATGTAGTTCAAAGTAAAGAAACAGGATACAATACTAACCACAATTTAGAATTCCAAAAGTATTGTCACAAAATAATATTTACAAGATTCTGAGTTCTGGATTCAACAAAACTGGTCAAACTCAGAAACACATTTTAAAAGTTGTAAAAATACCTGTTACACATTCTAAGTTGAAGAAACATCTGCTATTTGTTGAAGACAGGGCCTTAAGCATATCCAGATTCCAGTTATTGTTGAAACTACAATTATTTTGCAGAGAAGGAAGACCCTTTGCTATTCACATGGTCAGTTGTGTTACCTAAGTCTTTTAAGACTTAGGTCCTTTTCACCACATGGATAAAGTATGTCACCGATGTCACTAGCAAGTGCAAAGCTGTGTCTGACCTATAAAAGTGTTAGAGTCCCATAGTTTACAGAGGGAGGTGGCAGTTACTTAAACCAAGCAACCAGTGTTCTGAGGAAGGAAGGCATTGCAAGTTCATAACATAAACCCCACAGACAGTTTTAGTACTGCATTTTAATGTTGCTCTTTAATCTGTCAGTAATGATGTTTGCCAGGGCTACTTAGTATGGAGGCTGCAGGCACAGCACTAAAACCCTTCACTAGTGAAATAGTCACACTGGTGACAAGCTTGCAAAGAAAGAGTGTGTGTGTATGTGTATGTATGCGTGTATGTATATGTTATGTATGGGTGTGTGTATTGGTATGTATGTGTGAATGTGTGTGTGTGTATGCATATGTGCGTGTGTGTATTCATCAAGAGTGTGTATGTATACACATGCCAGTGGAGGCCTGCAGACAACCTTGGGTGTTTTAGGAGGTGTGGTAACCGTTACAGCTCTGTTGGAAGAGGCTTCTCCAGTGGATGTCATACAGCTATGAAGGGAACTATCCTGGTAGTCGGAAGCCACGGAACTCCAAAGTCACACCACAAAACTAACCACACACACACACACACACACACATCATTGGGAGAGACATGAGAGGGTTACTGCCTCTGCTCAGGAAAGAAGCAGCAGGGAACTAAGCTGGAAACAGACAGTCTTATGCAGGGTTCTTGGGGGAGGAGTTTTCCAGGGTGGAGATTTCCAGGGTGGGTGTGTTAGCCATGGTTTCTATTCCTGCACAAAATGTCATGACCAAAAAGCAAGTTGGGAAGGAAAGGGCTTATTCAGTCTACACTTCCACATCGCTGTTAATTACCAAAGGAAGTCAGGACTGGAACTCAAGCAGGTCAGGAAACAGGAGTGAATGAAGGGATATTACTTACTGGCTTGCTTTCCCTACAAACTGGCTTGCTCAGTTGGTTTCTTATAGAACCCAAGACTACTAGCCCAGAGATGGTACCACCCATAATGGCCCTCCCACTCTTGACCATTAATTAAGAAAATACCTTACAGCCAGATCTCATGGAGGCAGTTCCTCAAAAAGGGTTCCATTCTCTGTGATGACTCCAGCTGTGTTAAGGTGACACACAAAACCAGCCAGTACAGTGGGGACTGGTGAGATTTCAAGCCAAGCCTGGATTGCTCAGATTTTGAGTCCAGTGATTGGTGGAATTTCAGGCTCAGGGATGTGTGGACTTTTGTGCTCAGGGATTGGTGGGTTTTAGTTACATTTTCAAATCTGGAAGTGGGTTAGGATCTTTTACCCTCCATTCCACTCCTGATTTTGGATATAGGATCTCTCACTGGCCTAGAGGCTCTAAGTTAATAAGCCAGGGAACCCTGGAAATCTGCCACCCTTCCACCTCTCTGGAGCCGGGATTATAAACAATGTGACTACACCTAGGTTTTGACTTGAGTTGTGGGGACAGAGCCCAACCTTGCTGTTGATGGACAAGCAATCTCACTGGTCCAGAAGCAGTGTTATGAAGGTGATGTAAGTCACATAAAACTTTTGATTTAAAAATTTACTAAAATTTAAGGAGAATTAAGCAAGCAGGTTATCTTTCCTCAAGAAGTTAAGGCTGGTACTTAATATTCATTTAAAGTATCAGACTTTGAAGCTGTTTCTTTTCAGTGCTCCTCATTCTTGAAAAAGTCAAAATCTAATGAATTTTGAGTAGGTATAGATATATTGAAAAAAGTTAATGACAATTTAAAAAAAGGCTTAAAGTATGAGAGTACATTTTACTTCTCAATGAAATTATATATATAATATATTATATATAATAGTATATATATATATATATTATCACTGAAAGTATAAGGTCAATTTAATGCAAAGCAATACAGCTTCTTCCTTAATTCATATTCTAACTGTATAGAAGTTCAAGATGTGTAGACTTTGGGTCTGGTTAATTTTTTTTAATGTGAAAATCTTTATTGGATATTTTATTTACATTTCAGATGCCATCCCCTTTCCCTATTTCCCCTCCCTAGAAAAACCCCTATCCCATCCTTGTTTCTCCTTTTTGCTTTTATACTATTTTTAGTGTTAATCAAAGCCTTTATAATTCTGGTAATACTCAATAACCAGGTGCCCATACAATTAGAAGTGTAACCCAATATCCAACTTAGATATATCAACTATCTTTGACTGTCGGAGACACACAAACATATGTCTCTATGTTCCCACCTTCTCTTGTTACCTACCTCCTTCTCTCCTTCTCCTTTTCTTACTCCTCCTCTTCCTCTCCTTACTCCTCCTCTTCCTCTCCTTACTTCTCCCACCTTAGCTCCTCCTACATATCACTCTTCCTGTTAAAATAAAACTTTTCTCTTAAAATACAATTGGAGCATAACTATACCAATTTGTGTCAGTAAGGTACAAGATAGACCTAATACCCAGTCCATCATTTTGTTGACTAAACAGAACCTCTGTCATCCCTCCTAACTAAAAGACTTAGTTCTGAACCTGGCTTTTGTTTTCTTGGCTTTAGAATGAATGTCAGCTGAAAATCATCCTCTCAAACCTTTTCTCTAAAAGTAAATAACCAGAATTGGCTATGAGACTATAAGTCTTCAACCCCATTCAGAAATCCAGAATGACTCAGTTAACTGAAATTATGGGAAACACAAAGCATAGCTTCTAAAACTTAGCCAAATTATAGAGACTGCTGAGCACCTGGATAGTCCCTATGCTACAAAACATTGGAGCATCTGATCTTCAGCCTTCTGGCCCAGGATCATCTGACAGATCTAGTGATGCAGAATTATTAAGGGCTGATTACTCTGTCTTGGCAGAGATAATCAGTTGACTATTCTGCAAGTGTGTCCTTTTCTGGACAGTGATTTGTCTGTAGATGAAAAGAGGCAATTCTTGCCTAGAGGCTGTCCTCACCACAACTGGAGTAACTCCAAAGATGCTCAGTTTCTTCTTAGAATCCAAGACAGGAAGCTGTCAGGAGCAGACAAGTCTCTAATCAAAATGGACGTTAATACAGAAATGTTTGTAACATCAATTCTGTGAACTTCTGATGTTTTGAAAACCAACTATCCATGTAAGGCAATCTGGACTATTGTTTGTTAACTCCTCTCAGCTATTTCTAAATAAAATATAGAAAACACCCTAACAATAAACTCAGAGCTATGAATTTGCTATAGGCCCTTAACTCAGAGGCTAACCGTCTCAAATCAGTTAGAAGAGTTAAAAAAGGACTGGGTCTAAGTCTTGTATTCCTAAATGTGTTATATAGGCACAAAGCCTATGAGACTAACATATTTATCTCACTTTTATATCAATAAGAAGCTCATACAAATGAAAACCTTAAATTTGAAATCAAAGTAAGTTTTATACCATTTAAGAAATTATAACTTCATCTTAATAACAATTATACATATGTCTATGAATAGGTTATGGCTATGCAATAAGTCCTAGCTAATCCTCCCTGTTCCAACAAAACCACTACTTTCCCCTAGAAAGACAGCCCAATATTAACCACCTCATTCCCCAAGTCCAGGGAATAGGGGCGTCAACTCTTCATTAACTTCTTCAAGCTGATTGTGGATGTTGCGATATTAGAAGAGGGGCAGGGGAAGAGTAAATTGATAAGCCTCTGACATCTGTGTCTTCACTGCATTCAGCTGCAATTTTAGGACATCAGAGGTTCGAGCAGGTCTGCTCAGCTCACTTGATGAGTAGATACACCAAGGCTGTGTATTCTGCAATATACAATTCTCAAAACAAATTTTAGTATCAAGATAATTTTTTTGTTTGAATTCTGGAATCTAGTCTTCTGGCGGCCTGTCTCTGTCATGTCTAATCCATATAATTCTGGGAGTTTCTATAAGGGTGTGCTCCCACCATCCTCCCATTTTTGCCTCCCTGCTCTCAAATTCCCCAACACTAGGGAATCCAAACTTTCAGGCACCAAGGCCCTTTACTTCCACTGATGCCTAGCCCCTTACCCCATCCCCCCTCCTCCAATTACTATGAAGGTGTGCTCCCACCTCTCATTCCTGCCTCCTTGCTTTTGAAATTCCCAACATTAGGGAATCCAAAACTTCAGGTACCAAGGCTGTCCACTTTCACTGATGCCTGGCAGGGCCACCCTCAACTACCTATACAGGTGGAGCTATGAGTCTCTCCCTTTGTGTTCTCGGGCTGGAGATTTTAGAATGGCTACTTCAGCTTGTTTCTTAGGGCTATTTGCTTGAAAAATTGTTTTCCAGCCCTTTACTCTAAGGTAGAGTCTGTCTTTGTCACTGAGGTGGGTTTCCTGTATGCAGCAAAATGCTGGGCCCTGTTTATGTATTCAGTCCATTAGCCTATGTGTTTTAATTGGGGGATTGAGTCCATTGATGTTAAGAGATATTAAGGAACAATGATTGTTGCTTCTTGTTATTTTTATTATTAGAGGTTAAATTATCTTTGTTTAGCCACACACTATCTTCTTTTGGATTTGTTGGAAGAGGATTACTTTCTTTCTCTTTCTAGGGTATAATTTTCCTCCTTGTATTGAATCTTTCCTGCTATTATGGTTTGTAATGCTGGGTTTGTGGAAAGATGTTGTGTAAATTTGCTTTTGTTGTGGAATATCTTGTTTTCTCCATCTATGGTAATTGAGAGTTTTGCTGGGTATAGTAGCCTGGGCTGGCATTTGTGATCTCTTAGGGTCTGTATGACATCTGTCCAGCATCTTCTAGCTTTTATAGTATCTGGTGAGAAGTCTGGTGTAAATTCTGATAGGTCTGCCTTTATATGTTACTTGGCCTTTTTCCCTTACTGCATTTAATATTCTTTCTTTGTTTTGTGCATTTGGTGTTTTGATTATTATGTGACAGGAGGTATTTCTTTTTGGTCTAGTCTATTTGGTCTTCTACAGGCTTCTTGTATGTTTATGGGCATCTTGTTCTTTAGATTAGGGAAGTTTTCTTCTATAATTTTGTTGAAGATATTTATTGGTCCTTTAAGTTGGGAATCTTCACTCTCATCTATACCTATTATCCTTAGGTTGGTCTTCTCATTGTGTTCTGGATTTCGTGGATATTTTGTGTTAAGAACTTTCTGCATTCTGCGTTTTCTTTGACAGTTGTCTCAATATTTTCTATGGTATCTTCTGCACCTGAGATTCTCTCTTCTATCTCTTGTATTCTGTTGGTGATGCTTGTGTCTATGACTCCTGATCTCTTTCCTAGGTTTTCTACCTCCAGGGTAGTCTCCCTTTGTGATTTCTTGATTGTTTCTACTTCCATTTTTATGTCCTGGATGGTTTTGTTCAATTCCTTCACCTGTTTGATTGTGTCGTCTTGTAATTCTTTAAGGGATTTTTGTGTTTCCACTTTAAGGGCTTCTACCTGTCTACCTGTGTCCTCCTCAAATTCTTTGAGAGTGTTATTTATGTCCTTCTTAAAGTCTTCTATCATCATCATTAGAAGTGATTTTAAATCTGAATCTTGCTTTCCTAGTAATATGGGGAATTCAGGACTTTCTTTTGTGGGAGAACTAGGTTCTAATGATGCTAAGTACCCTGGGTTGCTGATGCTTATGTTCTTGCACTTGCCTTTTGCCATCTGGATCTCCTTAGTGCTACCTGCCCTGTCTCTGACTGGAGCCTGTCTTTCCTATTGTCTTGATTTTATCAGAACTGTGTGAGGTGGGGCTTACTACTGGGGTAAGAGCTGGAGCCCAAAATCTGTTCAGTGCTCTGGGCCAGGAGTGACTTCTTGGGTCCTAGTGGGTCCCAGTTACTCCCTGTTTGGGCCAGGCATTGCTGTCTGCTTACCTAAGATACTGCCTGGGTTAGAGTACCTGGAAGCCCTGCTTCCTCTGGGTTCTTTGAGATTGGCGGCAGAGCTGCTGCCTGGGATCTGCTCAGTGCTCAGGCCCAGACTGGAAGAAACCGGGTCTGGTTAATTTTGCTGTGTGATATTTTTATTTATTTGCAGGGCTTTTTTAAATAATAAAGTTTATAAAATAAAATGTTATCCATTCGCATCTAATATTATACTTGGTTTTCACTTAACTGAAATTCTTTAAAATTTTCCTTCCAAATGTTTGTATTGTCCAAGTATTTTAAAAAATAAATGATATACCCTTTGTATTATTAACTGTACATCAATGGGCACTTCTGCCAGTCAGCTTTAACTACTGTAACAAAATACTTAAGACAAGTCAACTGAAAGAAGGAAAGGTTTATTTGGACTTCTTGTTCCCAAGGCTTTAGTTTATTAGAACCATGGTCAACTGACTCTTGCTTTAGGGCCAGTTGCTAGGCAGAACCCCAGGCTGGGAGTGTGCCATGGAGTAAAGGTTCTGACTTCATGGCAGCTGGAAATCAGAGAGTGGAAGAGGCTAGGGTCCTAACTTCCCTTTCAAAGGCCTAATCCCATCGAACCAAAGTCCTTGCCCTGAAAGAAGAAATGAAAAAATTCTTTTAATTCTACGAAATATATGCCTTCATTTCTTCCTTCCTGAAGATAGGAATTTCCTTTTAGCAAGATTTTACTTTGGTCTTACAAAAACCTGCTTTAGCATTTCCTAAATACTAGAGCCAGGACAAAGCATCCTGGCTGTTTTTAAGGTGCTATAACCGAGACCACAGCACTTCACCTTCATTCCTAGAAAGCATTTTCACTGGATATAGAGTTCTCGCTTGACCCTTAGGTCAGTGGTTCTCAGCCTTCCTAATGCTGTGACCCTTTAATACAGTTCCGCATATTATGGTGAACCCAAAAATTATTGCTGCTACTTTATAACTGTGGTTGTGTTATTGTTATGAGTCATAATTCTGATATTCAGGATGGCCTTATGTGACCCCTGTTAAAGAGTTATTTGCCCCACCCCCAAGAAGTCACTACCGGTTGAGAAGCATTGGCATTGAGTGTTTAAAATATAGTATTTTTCCACCTTCATTTGTGCTTCTTAGTTTTGATAAATCAGACAAACTTTGGCTATTATTATTTCATGTGGACAATATACTTACATTTGAGATATTTTTTGTTGTCCAAAATTCATTAATTTGGTAACTAATACTCTACTATCAAATTTTAGTGGTTTGAAATCACTAGATACTAAACTAGATTCCTCTCCTCCACCTCTGCCCTCTCTCATAAACATCTGTCCATCTCTCTATAAATATATTCAGACTTGTATTTACATTTACATTGGAAATCTCCTGAAACATTTTTGGGGAAGTCTGTATTCGTGATGTATAGCTGTGATTAATTTTAATGCAATTATTCATTCATATACTATAAAGATGGTTCTGTTTATTTTCTAGGAGTGCCTAGTACTTTAAAAATGTTAATCCTCCTTGCTCCTAGAGGTGTTGCAGGTGTGACTGCTGTGCCACATGTTCACCAGTAGGTGGCATAGAGGAGAGAGGCTGTGTTTATGCTCAATGTTCTGAACTGTGATCTTCTGAACGATTAGAAGCCTAAATCCCTGACAAAAGCCTGCCTGGGATGACCGTCATCTTGCAGGCCTTGAGGGGAGTGTGCCAAAAATGCCAGAGATGACCTCTGTTTGCTGCCATATTACATGAGTGGGATATTGCACTCAGGAGACTACTCCTGAGATGACCCCACTCAGAGACCCCAGGCACCACTATGAGGAGCGAGTAAGTGGTGGAGAAACATAAGGTTGTGGGTACAACGAAGAAAGGCAGAACTGAGGCAAGGAATAGCCTGATGTGGGTAGCCAGTGATGCCACCTGGGACCATAGTGGGGTTCTGATCTGTGCTGCCACTGGGGGCCACATCTATGGCCTGGCCCTGTGGCAGCACCAAAAGCCAGGTGGATACCCCTGGTCTAGGTTACCTCCTAGTGACATATGTCTAAAGGCTGTACAGAATTGAAGTACCTGTGAAATTCACAAAGAATCAATAATTTTTTTTTTAAGTGAACCTTCCTTAGGGTTTGCTTTTGTCCTGAGTAAACTTGTCCATCTGAGTGATATGTTGGTTTTTGCTGCTTTCCTCAGTCAGGAGTGAGATTGTGTGCTCAGGAAAGTTTTCCACAAACAAAGCCGATGTAAGTGATGTAAGTGCAGCTGATGCAACTTTCTGTAACCCATTGTCCTGATCACACATCGCTCCATCTCGTGTTTTGTCTATGTTTACTGTAGCGCTGGCTTCTTTAGCCTTGAAGCATTTAGAATGGTGGTGCCATTTCCCCTTTCTCCCACACGTTCTTTCATCATGTGATCTCGTCTGCTTTGCTTCTCAGCAGCTTCCCACAAAGATCTCTCTACTTGGGATGCTTTCCATCCCTCCCTCCATTTCTAGAATGGATGGTTCTCCTCCGAACACCTGTGCCTCACATCTAAGAACTGAGCAGTGGTGCAGGGTGCTACCCGAATATGTTGTTTACTGTAGCAATTCAGTTTCCCTGGCTTTTAGAAATCAGTTAGAAATTAGTAGAAACCTTCTAATACATTTCCAACATTTAAAAGGATAACTACAATCTGCAAAGCAAATATCCTAAGTGAATCCTTGACCATAAAGGTCAGTAACGGTTGTGAACGTTATAGAGGTTTATGCAGTCACTGAAACTTTTTACTAAGGGAAAACAATTCATCCCCTTTATGTATTGGTATACAGGTTTTCTTAGATAACATAAATAGGCAAACTTTCTCTTGAAGAGCTAGGTTTATAGTTCTATGGTTGTCTAGTTGCACCCTATTCGGCTTCTTAATCTTGCTCCATAGAGCCTTCCAAGGTAATGGGTTTTCTTGTGTGATAACAAAATATCTAAAATTGGGTAGTTACATAGAAAAGATATTTATTTAGCTGACAGTTTTGGAGGCTGAAATTTATAGATCAGGTGGCCATATCTGTTGGGCTTCTAGTGATGACCCTGTAGGCTGTGTCATTCTATGAGAGATTAGAGACAATAGAAAGAGGAATGATCAGAAGATGCCAAGCACAGCCATTTATTCTCCCTAGAATAAACTGGAGTCTAAAAGGAACTATACATTCTTTCTAATCCAAGAAAGGATATCTCTTTTCTACTAATGCCCTGCCTCTGAAACATTCTAACACCTCAACATTGTACCCTGGAAACCAAATGACCCGCACAGGCATCTTGGAGGAAGAAGACACACCACATTCAAACTACAACCAATCCATGCTGCTTTTCTACAGCTGATGCTTCACCTTATGGAAAGGATGTTTTGTGGTTCTAGATTAAAGCCAACACTGGGTCCCAATGCCCCAGTTTCTGGCACACTGCTCTCCACACTGTCCTTATGCCCTGCATTTCAGGTAACTCCTCACATTTCTGTTCAGACTGGCAGCCCTTTCTGTCTTTGATCGTGATGGTAACTCCAGAACTCTGCTCTAGTCCAGCTGTTGGGTATCATTATTGGTTCCTGTGGCTCTGCGGAATTTATTGCGAATCTTTTTCCATTTCCATGGCTGCCTAACAATTCAAAGGGTGTGGGAGTACCCATTTCCCTGTTCTGGCCTTTTATAGTTTGATATTTGTTTGTCCCTTTAATGTATTTTTGAGAGGAAGGGAATATTAGTACATGTATTTTCATTAAGGTTCCTTTGATTGGAGTTTACTTTAAAACAGTACAACAAAGATTGCTGGGCTGGAGAGATGCTCAGTGGATACTCTTTCAGAGGACCTGGGGTTTGATTCCCAGAAACCGCTGTTGGCAGCTTACAACTACATAACTGCCATTCTGAGGAACCTGATGCCCTCTTCTGGGCTTTGTGGGCAGCAGGCACAAACATAGTGCACAGACATAGATGCAGGTAAAACAGCCACACACATAAAATAAATAATAAAAAAAAGTAAGACACTCAAATCACAGATTAATGAAGATGCTTTTATTGAGTTACAAGATAAATCACATAAAAATAAACTCAGTAAAAATTTTTTACCATTCTCTGAAAACTAGAATCTTTACATAAAAGTATTTTAAATGATTCAACTGTTAATTACTTATGTATTATTTAAAATCTTCAATATTAAGGCAAGTATTTTGTTACTGACTGAATCTTAAAATTAATAAAATATCAGCTAAGTTTATATCAATCAAAGCAAATCTAAGTCTTAGTAAACTCAAGGAAATTCTGCTTGAGAAGGAAACACAGCCTATGCTGAACGTTATTTCCCCATCTCCGCTTCAGAGTAAATCATCACATTCCTGACAGAGTCAGGTGGTAATACTACGGCCTGTTTGATTTTACTTCCCAAATGCATTCAGAAATCATTGTACTTTGAACTGTAGTCTACCTCTGACCTCATACTATAAAGCTCATGCTGCTTTCTGGTGATTCTGGGCAGCAACTGTGAGCAGCAGCCTCAAGTCAGCCTTGCCACCATGAGGCAAACAGCTCCTACTTCACGGCTCACTGTGCTGAGAAGGGTGGGCTTTGGATGCTTGGGTATACAAAATGCATGCTTCATGTACAATTTCTTTCAATTCATGAAAAGAACTCCTCCATGTTTGTCCACAAAGAGGTCCATGAATCTTCTGTCACCTTTCCCAGGAAGCCATCAAAGTCCCATAAATACAGTCTTAAACTTTAAGCTCCTCTGACATTATCTGATTATAAATCTCTTTGGTCAATGGAACATAAGATTTTTTCAAATTATCCATAAAGTAAAGTGGGTCAGAAATCTTCAGCGGATTAAATCCTTCTTCCATCAGTTGTAGCTTCTTTAGCTTGAATGTCCCTGTTGTTTCCATTTTGTCCTAGGAAATAATTACAGATATTACCAGAGCAAGTTATTAGTAGTCATTGTAAGTTATTAGTATTCATGTCTGAGCAAAATGTTGGAAAAAATAGGCCATATCTCTTTATCGTATTCTATATCTAATTAAAATGTTTATATTTATTATTAATTTGACATTAGAAATAGAAAACATTTATTTATCTGTAAACTTTATTGAAATGTTATCTTACTGCATAAATAATGATTAATGTGACCAACAAATTAAGCATGTTTGAAATACATATGCTCTCTCATGGTAGTACCAAACAATATTATGACTATATGATACTGTAATAGGAGTTAAAGTTACAAAAGGCAAAATTTATGATACACGTTTTCTCAGGAGGCTCTGCTAATTTGTGTCTCTAGAACAGAACAAAAGGACAGGGTTGGATGTATTTCAGCCGTATTGAGTATTATTACATTTAAAATTTGTGTTATGGGCAAAACTACCTTGTTAGAAATGTCACAGAGCAGTTGGTTTACTCAAGTGGTCAGAAGTTTTAGTTCTGCATTTTCTCAGATTATTTATTACTATAATTCATTTGTTATAAGATTTTTTGAGGTACAGTATTACTGTGTAGACCTTCCTAGCTTCGAACTCACTGTGTAGACTAGGCTGGCCTCAAAGTCAAAGAGATCCACCTGCATCTGTCTCTGCTCCTTGAATGCTAGGATTAAAGGTGTGTAGTGTAAGTCCTGCTACATAAATATTTTGAGATCTGAGAATGTTAGGTTAATTGTACCAAATGAATAATAATCATTAACTGTAATGGACAATGCTTTGTTTAGAAAATTAATGATATTAAAGTATTTCCTAAATATGTATAATGCTGACCCAGTCTTCTAGACTAGTTCAATGTCAAAATATTCTGCTTCTGAGAGTGAATTTTAAGTTACATTGAGATTAAAGTGTTAAAACATTACCTTTTAGATCTGTATTCTATTCCATGAAGATACATTTCTCATGAGATAATCAAGGAAAGATGGAAAGAGTAGACTTGGCTACAAAGGACAAGGCAGATGGGTATAGCTATTGGCTCCTTCCCCCCATTGGCAACTTGCATGACACCTTCTGGTACCATAAAATCAATCCTCAAGAAGGAGGCTTTCTGCTCAGATACTCTGGCTCCTGTGTCTACAGTATATGGTCTCTTAAGGAATAAGGACCTATCTACAACCTCTGAGAGGCAACTAAGGGCAACAGCAAGAGTCTACAGGGTTTTAGGACTCTTGGTTTTCCTGACCAGCAACCAATAAAGGGCCCATGAACTACAAGGGGCAGCATGGCACAATAACCCCAAGAGTGCAGTAAGGACACTCAACATTTCAGTGGCAACCAAAGGCTCAGTAATTGGATTTAAGAACTTCTCAAAAAGAGGACGACTATGCCTTGTACTAGAAGTGTATCCAACGACTCAGAGCTAATGAGGTCCTGAATCTTATAAGGTTTATATCAATTGCCACCTTTTAATTCCCACCTGCATTCTAAACATTTAGTTATACCCACAGATAAGTATAGCTCTTACTCCTCAACAAAAAAACATCTCTTGCAAGAGATAAAGACCATCACAGCTATAATTGATCACAATGCCAAAGCAGTGATCATGTCACCTGCGTCACCTGCCCCATCTACAACAACTCCTGCACCTAAGGCTCAGAGAACATTTCCAAAGGAGGAAGAAGAAAGGCTGTAGTGCGATATGCATCAGTAAAGCCTTAGTGTCAGGAAGTGAAATGTATAGTAAAGCCTTTGTATCTGGCTTGGAGTGAAATGTTTGAGTAAAGCTTTTGCTATGTTTGGATCATTCAGTAGAGGCTGAAAAATTGTTCTGTGACTGTTTGAACCTTGAAGGAATGTTGTCTCTCTAGAGAATCTTTACTTGGTGCTATGTGAGAGGTGCAGCTGTACAAACCTTGGTCCTAAGACACTGGCAAACCTGGGGTTCTTACGTTTGACTGTGGATAGCCATGGTCAAAAGGTAGCAAGATTTGTATGGGTTGTCTGCTCTCATGGGCAGCAAGGGCAAGATAACTTTGGTAGCTGGAACCTTTCCCAGGCCCAATTAGCCTTGTACAATGATTGAATAAAGTAACAGGAGTGAGATAGCTGGGTGTCAGTCTTTTCTAAGAGGCAGAACCCCCAGAAATGAAGGTTTTAGCATCTTAGTGAGCTTCTTTCTCTACTGTAGCACCTACGACCAACATCGATCAATAAAAGATTGTACGAACCAAAGGAACAGGATGTCTGTTATGAGATTATATCACCTAGAAATGTCAGGGAAGCTATACTTATGAAGTCTCAACAACATGGCTGCCTAAGCAAGATCTGAATGGGAATTATATCAACAAAGGAAATCTTATAGGGTCCCAACCCTAGACTAAGAACTATAGGAAACTAAGGAATACTGAGAAACGGACAAAACAGGCTTTCCCAAGAAGGAGTCCCCTAATTGGTTAACCAACACCAAATGGTCAGCCCTGAAATATTATGTACATGGATAACATTATATCAGATGAGCAGGTTGTAATTATATATTTAGGAATGCATATTATATTTAATACATATATTTTTATTTGTATATTTAGGAATATAGATCATGCTATATTAATATATTAACAATTAAAGAAAGAAGTTATATGGAAGCTATACAGAAGATGATGTATAGAAAGGAAATGGAAATAACATGTAAGTACATAAGTAATATGGGAAAATTGATAGTTATCTTAGATTGTGCTATCATGATTGTGTCAGATGTGCCTGTGTTAAGGTAGGTAAAAGATACGTGGGCTATCTGCATGCAAACACTTGGATGTTGACCCAGTGATACCCTCTTTTAGGCAAATAGCTCCAACCATCATCATAATATATGTGCAAGAAACAGTTTTGACCTGCCACCCCCACTGAGAGCATCACTTTGCTCTAAGGTCCCATGTGAAGAGAAAGAGACAACTCCACAATCAGGACAAAAACCCTAGCCCTTCATCATGCTTCCTTCAGATGCAGCTTCAAACACTGTGCCCCAAAGCATCAACTCCACGTTTCTCTGATTTTTATTTTTAAAGTTATCCAATATAAATAAATGGGCACATTCTCTAAAGGAGAGAAGGGTACTTTGCTAGTGACCCACCTCTTGGTTCTGGCTCCTATCTTTGACAAGAAATTTTGAGGTTGTAAAATTACCTGAATTCTTAAAAACCGTGGGCAGGCATAAGCTGGTAGAGATGTCACCACTTGGTCGTACATTTTTTGTAAGTCTAAAGACTTGTTTGGTTTTAGAATAACAGAAGTCATTCCCGCTTTTCCTTCATAACCTGGGGAAAGGTCAAAATAAAATCCATGTATTACTAGGTGAGTTTTCAAAATCAGTCCTGTCAGACAGACTGCCACAGAGATGCCCATTCTACATTCTATTCCAGAGGTGACAGTGGGGCAGTAGCATAAATTGAGTCTGTGTCTTTCCCTCACGTATGATTTAATCACTAGAAGTAACTGAACTGTAGGGATGATCACAGTTTGCCTTTGATTATCCGTCCGACAGAAACGAGACAGGCTGGATGGAAGACAATAAGTTATATATAAAATTTTCATCATACCAACACAAATGCTAAGACAGAAATCTTAGGGAAAGCTAACTATAGCCTAGCAAAAATGTGCGTTTTAATTGCTACTGAAAAAAAAATCACGGGGAGTATTTGAAGTTAAGAGAAGTAGAAATGGCTATTTTCTTTTTATTAATTAAAATGAATGAAAGTTAAGTTCCCATTGCTTACTGCCCACCATGTGGTTTGCAGACCTCAGAGGGCTGGCCCATTTCTCCAGTCCTCAGGGACAGTTTCCCAGTCTGTTTTCTCCTTCCTCTGCTGCTAAGTAGACATTTCAACCCCTGGCCTCCCCTCTTTACCCCACAGCATTAGCAAGGAAACACTATCATTTGCATAAAAGAACACAGTTCAGGTACATGTGGTATTATTAAACATTTAAATTAGAACATGTTCCTTTTGAGTGGAATAAGCTAACGCATGTCATAACAGAAAAGGGAGACCATTGGAAAGATCAGCTTCAACTATTTTCAAAGCACATAAAAACATTAAAATCCATCCATACCTTTTTTTTCTTTCTAATGTGTCCATAAAGTTTGTTAGCGTATGCAAGGGCATTGCTTGTCAAGGCAAGATGAAAATATTTTTAAATGTTAATTTTAATATGCAAAATTTTAAATGTTGATTTAGAAAGTGATAAAAACCTAAAGAAGCCACGCATGGGCGTTCTCCTGACAATTCTCCAAGTCGACCACAGCCACATACCTGGCACGGGCACACCATACACGTTTGCTTCCTGTATGAAGTCCAACCTCCCAAGCATATCAGCAACCTCTGTGGTTGCGACATTTTCTCCTTTCCACCTAAATGACAGACAGATCCTTAAGAGCACAGGCATTTGAAGAGCCAGCTCCTGCTTTCAGTTTCAGTGACTTGCATTTGGCTCTGTGAAGCACCTAGTGGCCAAAAACAACTAGTTTCCAAGCAAAAGCCACGTCTACAAAAGCGTTTCGTTCAGAGTTCAATAAAGTCAGCAGCTGTGGTTTGGTTAAAATAACTTAAGAGTTTTATGGGTATAAATTGTTCACTGTAAAATACTTTTAAGAGAGCTGTGAAACGAATTGATGAGAAGAGAAATTTATCAGCACAAAATCACTACTGTGTGCAATAATAAAAATTAAGTTTAAAACTTTATCCTTGAAGGTAGGAATTTTAAAAAATACTATAATTACATCAGCATTTTAAACAACTTTACTTTCTGGGCATTAACACATCCACTTCTGCTATTTTAATGAAGACAATTCTATATGACGAAAATTTAATATACTTCTTATTTATTCCCTATTTGTCTATTCACTCAAGCCCTTGCTAAATACTTACTCTATGCTCCTGACTATTTTATAGCCATTGAATAACAAAGTAAAATAAAATTTTATGTAGGCTAAGACAAACTTGAGAAATTAGAAAATAAAATGTTAAAAGAAACGGGAGTGAGCGATCTCAGTCTCAATATTTTGTCATTACATCAAGAATCATCTCAGGACCGGTGAGACATGTTGGTGAGTAGTGAGGCACTTGCCACTGAATCAGAGTTTAATCCCTGAAACAGACATAGTTAGAAGGAGAGAACCAACTCCGAAAAGTCACATGTATAATGTGGCATTTCCACTCTCATCCCCACCTCCAACAAGGAAATAAGAGATAAGGAAGAAAGAAAAAATGTGATTCATTTACACAATGGAATACTAATCAGCTATTAAAATCAAGAACATTGTGAAATTTTTAGTCAGATTAATGGGACTAGAAAATAGCATCCTGAGTGAGGTAAGCCATACCCAAAAAGACATGCATGGCATGTACTCACTCTCTTCTAAGTGGATGTGAGCCATAAAGTACAGGACACCCACGGTACAGACCCAAAGAGGCTAAATAGCAAGGAGGGCACAAGGGAGGAGGATGCTTAAATCTCACTCAGAAGGAGAAATGAAACTGTCTTCAGAAGTGGACGGAGGGAGGGAACTGTGTGGCAGAAGTGATGGGAAGGGTAAGTGGGGTATCAGGTGTAGGGAGAGCCAAGGAGAGGGGAGGGGAGCTTACGTGGAGGGGTCATGTGAAGGGGGGACTGAGAGGAGGAGGGTTGTGATTATTATGTAAAGTGAATAAATGAATTAATTAGAAAAAAGAAAGAATAATATCTGCAAAATAAAATAAAACAAAAGAAATGACTTTAGACCCTATGGCTCTTCTGTATATCCCTAATTCTAGCTTCAGGTGCTGCTTCTACTATCATATCCTAAATGTAAAGTTTACTGATTGGGTATAGTTCATTTTTTTAAAGAACAACTATGGAGTTTGACACCAGAACTAAACCTATAGTACATTTAGAAACAGATGGTGAGCCCATCTTTGTGCGGGGAATCATTGTGGAGCTGAAAGGACCCTGAGTGTCCTGAGTTATCAGGAGCAGGAGCTTCCACTTTCCACAGAAGAGGGATTCACAGGCACAGAGCCAGCTGGGCATCCAGTGATGCCATTCCTACCTGAAAGTGTCTCCAATACGGTCCCAAAAATACAGAAAGTTCTCATGGTCTTGGAACATTAGGTCTCCCGTGTTGAAGTAAACATCTCCCTTCTTAAACACATCAAAAAGCAGCTTGCTTTTCGTGTGCCTGTATGAGCCAGCATAGCCAAAGAAGGGATTCTTCTTATTGACTCTAGAAATGAGGAGACCAGGTTCTCCTGCAAGAGAAAGGGCTGCTTTAGAAGCCATGTGCTCCAGCAGTGATCAGTGCAGACACCACACACACCCCCAAGATATAGCCAAGAAACCCAGCCTTGTAGCTTCCCATTTTCCTTTATATTTGTTTCCATTCTACTCAATGGTGTTTTCTCTTGGTGCCTGCATCCAGCATCCTTTCACAAACAACCTTGCAAAAATGAACAGCGAAGGAATCGCATGGAAATGAAATGTGAATTTAATTTCTCTTGTACTCTGGGTTGACAGACAAAGGGTAATGTCTCTTGGAATTGCACAGATTTTAACTCAGGTAATACTGAGAGCAAATAACTCGGCAATTTTAATAAGCTGGTAAATAACACTACATACATATTAGTGACCATACCTACTCTACCATCATAACTGTACTTATCTTGAGGAGCAATTGTTTGAAACTGGCATTACAATTCTAATTTTATTAAGAGAACTAAAGTCCAGAAGGGTGAAATCAACAGTTGAAATCAGAAAAAGAAATAGGTACAGAACTCAAAATGAAGCTTTTGGAGCAAAGAACCCATGAAGTAGGCTGAACCAGTTAATGGTTTATTCTGTAATTTCTTGACAAGGGAGGGCATTAGAAAGAGCTCCCGCCTCATGACAACACTCGCACGCTTAGATATTTATCTGAAATCATTATTCTAGTCAGGTCTCTCTAGTCGAGGTTGTGCTTGGTGATCAGCAAGGCAAGGTTACATTTAAGGTAATGGAAAGCAGAGATCACAGTAGCAGCCTTAAAAGTCCGTGTCTACATTCTTCTGGATTCGCTGCAGTGATGGATGAAGTAGTCACAAGGCTCTTGACTATTCCTGCCTCTCAGCCACTGTACACTGTATTTGTGTCCCCTTACCTCCCTCTGGATAAGGACACATGCTCTGCTCCAGCAGAACTCCACTGCTTCTCTTTCTCATCATTTTCATCCTCACTAGCCCCGCCACTGCTGGCATCATCAGTTACACTGCACACATCACCGTAGCATCCCTGTCCTTAGAGCCCTGCATCGGCATCCTCTCATCGTCAGCAAAAGCCTCTAAGAAAGGTCTCCATGATAGCTCCATCTTACCAATGCAGAAAGGGAGGCAGACCAAGTAATCTACCCAATGTCACACTGCCGTCACACAGAGGAGCTGGAGTACACGTTTCAGAACAAGGTCCACATGCCCTCAAAGGCTCACACACTCTGTGAAGTTTGTCAGGCTGCATTTAATAGTGCAGAATTTTTAAAGACTCCCTTCTTCCTCACAAACTATACTGCTTGTTTTTACTTCTCAGGGTTTAGGTACTAGCTTTTCCTCTGACAAATTATTGTAAATATTTTACAAGTCACGGTGTTCATGTCTTTCCTGATGAGGCATAATTGACATAATGAAGGGACAAAGCCATAACAGAAAACAAAGTGCAAGAGCTCATCACGAGGACTCTGGAGTGGGCTCAGTCAGCATTTTTAGAATTGCTGAAGTTACATAAGCACCATCCCAAGATTTAAGTTCTGGTTTCAGATCTCATGATGCTTCTAAACAACAGGCTAAGAAAGACCTCCAGTTCTCCAAATCCTCCAAAGGTTTACTTTTCCTATTTTTATTAAATGACTTATTGTTTATTTTTATTTTATGTGCACTGGTGTTTTGTGTAGCAGGATACTCCTGCATGTATGCTGAATCTCCTCGAGCTGTAGTTACAGGCAGTTATGAGCTTCCATGCGGGTGTTGGGAACTGAACCCAGGTCTTCTGGAAGAGCAGCCAGTGTTCTTAACCTCTGAGCCATCTCTCCAGCCCTTATCCTTTTTTTTTTCTCTTGGAGAATGTCTGTGGAGTTGAATTAAGAAATATTTGAAAATGTTAATCTTATTATTTTTGTGAGCGCATGTGTGTGTGTGTGTGTGTGTGTGTGTGTGTGTGTGTGTGTCTGTACATGCCAGTGCAGTTGAGCACAGGTGCCCTCACAAATCAAAGGCTCAAATCTCCTGGAGCTGGAGTTACAAGCAGTTGTGAGCACCTGTGACACAAGTACTGGGAAGTGAACTCTGGTCTTCTACAAGAGCAATACCTCTGTGTCATCTTCTTAGACATCCAGCAACACTGGATATTCTGAAGCTTGGGAGATTATTAATACTTTCTTTTATAATCTTTCCAGTAGCAGTCAGACAAATAGAACAAGAATAAAAGAAAAGCAGGTTTACAACTTGTATTATCACATTGAAGCAAAGATCCAGGAAGTCATGTCAAGTGTAGGTTGAGGCAGTATTAGGTATTGCCTCATTCTGGAATTTGGGTTACATTTACATAGATAGTATCTGTTCATTTCTAAGTGCATAGCTTTATATGTTCTGTTTTCAATGATGATCTGCAGGTAACTGAGGCCTTTGTTTTCATCAAAATTTCTAAACTGAAAACTTTCAGACAGTCTGCCTTCAGAGGAATAGAAGGGAGAAGAGAGGAAGGAAGAAGCCAAAGGTTTGTACATATCCCTTAGTTGTCAACACAAGCCTCATGAAATAAATCATGTCACCACTGATTTACAGAGGAAGGAAACGAGTTTTAGATCAGCCAGTCTGGCCACAGCTGCCTGCTCCTAAGTGTCAAAACCAAAACGTAAAGCAGAGGTGGCCTGACTGTTCATTGTACCTAGGACAAAACATTAATTTAGTATTATTGGTGATGTGTGATGTAGATAAGGAGAAATAAAAGCCAAAGAGATGCCACTTAACTATTTTACAACCTAATTAGGGCTCAACATCCAACAGTTGCATTACACTACAAGATAAGTCACATTCCGAACAGTCATTCTTTCCTGAACTCAGCACCTGTGGATTCAGGTTCTTTGCTTAAGACAATGACTTCGTAACTCGTCTTACCTTTTCTCACACGGTAGCACCAGCCTTGTCCGTTCCTCAGTGGTTCATCTTTCTGAAAGTCATACTTTATCAACTCAAAGGAGAAAAAAAGCTGCAAACCCAAAGTGAAGAATAAAATTGAGCATTCGGCTATTTGTGCAAGAACGGGATCTGCTAACAGAATCTATGTTCAATTTAAACGAGGAATCTTTTTACTGACAAAAAAATTAAACAAAGGCTTGAAAATTGACGTGGGAAGCACTCGTAAGCAGACCTCTCTAACTGGCACTCATTTTCATTTCCTCTAGCTTTGTTTCACCTTAACACTGCTAGGCTTTACCCTCAAAAGAGTGAGAGCGAGTTACAGATGGTACCCGGCTCTGGTTCATTCATTATTCTAACCATGGGCAGGAGGACCCATTTCACAGTCTTTGAAAACATTCTCTCTAGAGGGAAGTTTTAAACAGAACTAAGACATGAGGTATGAATATCAGGATTTTTGTTACTGTTGATTTCCTCTGGGCCTCCAGAAATATGACCAACTACCTAAAAACTAGAGTAACTTGAACCATTCGGCTCTACTCTAGACCTGTCAGGTTAACTCCTTTAAGCTAACACGCAATGGTCTGTCTATCACTGTGGCAAAGATGACTTGACTTGGACAGAATCTCCCCCTCAGTTCAGAAGCCAGGCTAACTGGATGTCCTCATCCTCATAGGGTTCTGATAGACGTTCATCCCTGTGTCCCAGGTGCCTTGCCCCGGGGCAGCCACATCACAGCATCATGCCGATGCTACGCACACCTCTACGTCATTCCATCAAGTCTGATCTGGGCAGAACTAAAAAATTGCTTAGTCCAACTCCCTCATTTTATCTGTAAGAAAAGTGAGGGTTTTTTTTTTTTTTTGCCATTTAGATCTGTAGCCTTATTAAATGGAATTAGAAAATAGATTTAATATGTAAGTGATGAATTGGAGTGAGATAAAATAACATGGGCTGGCAAATGAGGAAGGAGAAGAGGGGGCAAAGATAAAAAAACAACTACACAATAAGAATTTTAAAAAGTGACCAAGGAGAACAAGTAAATTTAAAAAATAGAACCACTAACGTAAATATATTAATATCAAAGTATAAGTAGAACTATATCTGATGTTTTAGCCTTAATAAAAACAGCATGTACTCAGAACCACAATTCAACATCTGAAGTTTTTTTTAGTTTTTTTTAAATATTTAGTTTTCTATTTAGTTATTTAGTTACTGTGAGTGTGGATGTGTGTTTGTGTATCTGTATGAGTATATGTATGCCATCATGTGTGCATGTGTGTGAGTAGGTGTGTGTGCATATATGCATGTGTGTGTGTGCCCGTGTGGGTGTGTGTGCATGCATGTGTGTGTGTGTGTTTAGGTAAGAGAACAACTTTTGGGAGTTGATTCTCTCCCTCAGCCATGTGGACATCCAAGAGGCCACTTTAATCCAATGAGTTCTCTCACCATTTCACACTTCATCATTTTAATTCAGTTTAAATGACAGCATCTAATGTCAACTGAGCCCTTAGTCTAAGCCAGTGTGCTAAGATCTTCAGAGTTCTCTTTAAGCACTAGAATGCTATAGGAGGGAGTGACTAATGTCATCCCATTTGAAAGTAAGGGATCATCAAAGCGGCTGCAAAGAACATACTCTTTCTCATTACATAAACGTTCTTTATTAAAATGCATGTTTACACCGTGCTGGTATTTGCTGCTTTGATAACATGATATTGTTATACTTGCCTAATGGCAGGTGGAAAGATTTCAGACATTCAGTCCAGCCTTTATTATCTTGTTCCAATAGGCAAGAAAGAGAGCCCTTTCTCTTTCCCTTTTCTCTCTTATTTTATACTTTGAAACACTTTCCCAGCAACTTCAGATATCCATTTTGGTGGTATTTATTTTCAATTAATTTGCCAACAGTGTACGCCAGGTGAGAGTAATTTCATAATGAATTACTGTCAAGTGAGTCTGTTATCAGATAAATAGGACTTGACGGCAGAGGTAATTTTTTCACTCCACGTAATGCTAGATACATTATAATATCTGTAAAAAAAAGCAGTCTGGATGAAGGCATAAGTGATTGACTAGAGGCATGCCCTCCTTTCTATCTTTACGAGGCTACCATGCAATTGCAGTGATGGCTATGCTATAGTATCACAAATAAAAACAATCAGCACACTTGAAAATCCAAATGAAATCATATGCATGTGTCTTGGTGCACGTATCCAGAGCATAGTTGTATGAAGTCTTGGTCAAAACAATACTGGTAAGTGTTTTCCTCTGAACTGTTCTGTCCACAGTTACATGGCTGTACAATAGCTCCAGGAGTCCCCTCTCTACTTATATGCCTTTCTTTTTTTGTTTGTTTGTTTATTTGTCTGGGGGTATTTCACCTGCATATGTGTTTGTGTGCCATGTGCATGCAGTGCTCACAAAGGCCAGAAGTGGCATCAGATCCCTTGAAGCTGGACTAAAGATACTTGTGAGTCACCATGAGGATGCTGGGAATTGAACCCAGGTCCTCTGGGAGAGCAGCCAGTGCCCTTAACCACTGAGCCATTGCTCCAGCTGCACCTACATGCCTTTCTATATTCGGATACAAAAATGTTTATATTGCTAAGGAACCCAAAAGTCATTTTCTTGGTTAACACATGAGGAAAATTTAACCCCCCCCCCCAAAAAAAGCAACTCACTCAGGTAGTGGAGTCCAATAGCAGCAGAGCTGACACTGAAGCTGGGCTATCTGTCTCTGTGTCTGAGAATTTCGCATTGAAAACGATGCCTGGCCTTCATCCTCAATGTCTTACTGCCTGTCTCTAAGACCTTGCTGTGCTGTTCTATTTAGGAATGCACTCATTTGCCTGGGATGCTTAGGCCAACTACAAAACAAGGAGATTTTAAAATGGGATCTCTAAGCCACGCCCACAGTGGAGTAGCTGAGCTACATCATCTGCATCCCAGAACAGGAGGAAATGGAGGTCAGTCTTGTGGGCAGCGGAGCTGTTCTGATTGGAGAGAAAACACATGGCCTTGCCCTTGATACCCTCCTGGATTCTGTCTGGGAGCTGTTCTCTTGGCTGCATTTAGCCTGTCCTTTAGCTGTAACCTTGAGTGTAACAGCCACCAGTGAGCTGAGTCCTTGTCAAGTGCCAACCCTAAGGGTGGTCTTGGAGGCTCCTGAAGTGCATATGACGTCAGAAATGTAGATGGCCTTATGAATGTGCTCCAAGTTTGCATTTCGTGAACTTTGCTCTTGGCAGGGAGAAGCTTGCACTTAAGATGATTAAACAGCTTGTAAAAACTACTAAAAAATAGGCTTTTTGACAATCCCACATTTTATCTTTACATTATATCCTTGGATTTACCGCTATGGAAGAAATGCCACCTATACCTCTTCTCTGCTATCTCCTATATATGTTAGTAATACACATACTTTTTATTTTCAGATTTTGTTTCCAATCCACTTAGAAACATAAAGTGGGTCTGTTTAATTTCCTGTATATAAATAGATTTAATGCTGACCACCTAACTTTTTAAATTGAAGGTGTCTTCTTCTAAGTTTTACTTAACCTTCAGATGGAGCATATGTGTTCTTTCAATGCGTATTTCAGAGAAGTGCAGTTCTTACAATACATATGCATCTTATTCTCTGTTTATTTGTAAAAGTTTCAGAGCAGTCCTTTGTTGTTCTTCTACTGGGAGAGCAGTTTAACTATCACTAAATCCCTAGATCAAGGATGAAGATATTTCTGTTTCTTTTTGTCTGGCCATCGGCATTCTGTTTGCATTTGAGAGATGCCTGCACTATGCCCTGTTATCAACCAAGCTATGCTTTGTACATCCCACCTCTCCCCACACCCTCAGCTCTGCCTTAGCATGACCTGGTTCTTTACACTTCGTTCATTCATTTCACGTGTATATTATTTCCTGTTTATTCTTCTGCACCATAGTTTCATTCTCTGGAACATCATATGTTCTTTGGTTAAAGCAGGAGGGCGGGGGATAGGATAGGGGGTTTCTGGGAGCGGGAGACCCGGAAAGGGAATAACATTTGAAATGTAAATAAATAAAATATCCAATAAAAATGTAAAAGAAAAAATTCAAATATTTATGAGCATTGTATTCTAGTATAGTTAAAGGAATCATTTTTTTCCCTGTGACCAGTTCTTCTCTGAAAGAACAGTTAAGTACGTGCTGGAACTGGGCACCACTCCTTAATCCTGGTCATTTTCTCCCTAACGATGTTGACAGTCTGTTTTGTATTTTAAACTTTTAATGTGCGATTCATTTTTATTATGGGCTCATTTTTCTTCATTCCCCCCCCCCCTTTTGAGCTGAACATGTTTAGTTTCTAATTCCCTTTCTGATCTGTTTTCCTTGAAACTCCTCTCATTTGAGCCCTTATCTTTTAAAGACCTTCCCATTGTGATATTTTTTTTCTGAGTTAATGGAAAAACATCATTTTGAAAACATGTCTTGGCCGTTTTGAAGGACTTACTATTTTTATGCGACTTGTATCTCGCCATCCGCCTTCTGTACATATCTGGACTTCCCTTTGTTTCAAGGCTTTTGTCTTCACTAGGTTTTATGTTTAATCTTTCCAAATTATTTCCCCAGGTGAAATTACCGTAGAAAAGATAACGGCTGCCCCTAACTTTGATTTGAGTTTGTTTGGAATGTTGTTTCCTGATTTCTATTTTATTACATCAGTCACGGTTAATGGATGTTGTCTCTTTAGATGCTGCAATAAGTGGCAGGGATTGCAGCTGTTGTCAACTATGCAGGGTCACAGGAAGCCCACACTGCTGCACACTTTCTCCCGCACTCATAACATTATCTCTCTAGCTGGAAGTTGATTCCTCTCGAAACAGCAAGATTTCAAGTTTTAAGAGCCATACTTATAATCCCTTTGCTTAATTATGGAATGACCATTGAATTTAAAAAAAAAAAAATTATCTGTACTATAACCAGACAGCAGGTAGCTGAAATGATTGAAAAAAGAGAGAGGGACTAGGATTTGTATGTTGTTAGGTACCACTTTTAAATTTTTTTCAAGCTATAAACAAGTAAATGAAAATGAATTGAAAATCAGTATTTTTACAAAAAAATTGGAGATAATTGTGATGTTATATATCACTGACATGACAGCAGTCTTCCAGGAGGAAGCTGTAGTGAATTCAGGCCAGCAATGCAAACACAAGGCAGGCTCTTCTTGGAAGACTGCAATGACTTGGAGTCACAAAAGGGTCTCTCCACGTGAATATAATTGTTTTTGATTTCCTAAGTGGTGTGGCATAAATGTTTCCCAAGTGCTTGAAACAAATGGGTATTATACATTTAATAGATATAGGTTCCACATATATCACTTAGTTTAAGCAGTTTATTGCATTATTTAAATATCTCACATCACTGAAATTTTTAAAATTATCTTTATTTATGTGTATTATCTTTATTTGTGTGCACATGGGTTTGTGAATGAATGTCCTGGGTGTGCAGGTAACTAAGGAGCCAGCAGAGGGCATTAGATCCCACAGAACTGGAGTTAACAGATTGCAGGACATAGTGCTAGGGTTCTCTGGACCAGCTGTAGTGCATCCTACCCACTGGTCCAGCTCTCCAGAGCTTGCTTTGGTTCTATCATTCTTAAAATACTATTACAGCTATTTACTAGGAGAGATATAACTTATGTGGTATAAATGATTTAAAAAAGATAAAGAGCAGTGGAGGGGAAATACTCAAGAGAAATGGAGAGACTCATTCAGGATTTATGATTTACCATTAAACATTAAACTTGAAAACTGAACAAAAGTAAAACAAAGTCATCCCCACGCTTCAGTCAGTCATCCCCATGCTTCAGTCAGTCATCCCCAAGCTTCAGTCAGTCATCCTCATGCTTCAGTCATCCCCATGCTGCAGTCATCCCCACACTGCAGTCAACCCCTGGCTTAAGTCAGTCATCCTCACTCTGCAGTCATCCCCACCCTGCAGTCATCCCCAGGCTTCAGTCAGTCATCCCCACCCTGCAGTCATCCCCACCCTGCAGTCATCCCCAGGCTTCAGTCAGTCATCCCCACCCTGCAGTCATCCCCAGGCTTCAGTCAGTCATCCCCACCCTGCAGTTATCCCCTGGCTTCAGTCAGTCATCCCCATGCTGTAGTCATCTCCACACTGCAGTCATCTCTACACTGCAGTCATCCCCATGCTGCTGTTGTCTCCATGCTGCAGTCATCCCCACACTGCCATCATCCCCACACTGCAGTTAGTCATCCCCATGCTGCAGTCATCCCCACACTGCAGTCAGTTATCCCATCCTGCAGTCATCTCCTCCTGCAGAAGGAGCACACGGCAGAGGGCTGGGGTTTGCAGAACCCACAGCATCACAGATCACCCACAGCCACCATTGCCTTTGCAAATGTTCTCAGCTTTAAAAACATAATAAGACTTTTCACAATGTAGAAGTATACACTCTAGACGAGAGTGTAGACCTCAACATCCTATCTATAGAGAAAGTGCTATACTTACATTGTAGAAGAAGTTGGCTCTCCCAACAGATCCAATCTTCCCAGTATGGTTCATGAAGCATATGTTTCCTTCGGTAGCTCCGTAAAATTCACACATTTTAATATTTCCAAATCTGTCTAAAAATTGTCTCCACACATCACTGCTCATACCGTTTCCAACTGCCAAACGCACCCGGTGGTCCTTTTCCCCTTCTCTCTGTTAGGAGAAAGGATTTCACTTGTAAGGCATTCTAGTTCCCCAATCTCTCTTTTGATGTTATTTATATGGCAACTGAACTTTCCTAAAAGCAAATGGGGCGTGTGCAGTAGCAGAGGAGAGAGGCAAGCACAAGGAAGCCGCAGAGTTCTGTTGGAGAATTCTGTCCAGCAGCTGATGCTGGGTAGGAGGGGTATATCTGGTTTTTCTCTGTATCTTGGAGGAAAACGTTCTTTCCAAATTACAAATAGCAAATGCTTCTTTGATAGGGGTAGACATTCTAGGAAGGGAGAAAGTTTATTTCAGGATGAACAAAAATTTTACAGGATTATGAAATATTTATTTTCATTATTACCTGGATAATTTGGCAGCCAGCAAGTAACCTCCCATTCCCAGCAGAGGAAATAACAATAAAAATTAAGTCATTAGAGACAATTTGACTGAAAATGAGACAGCTCAACATAAGTCATATTTAGAATGCACGACTTCAACTTTTATTTGTATTCAAATTAAGGAAGAAATATACTTTTTCTATGTTCAAGAAACATAAGGTCAATTAACATGAATAATGCACATTTAAGTAAGACTGTATGATCAATGTAATCATGGCAAATTGATAATATGCTCAGAACTACCTGGGGGTAATATGTAAAAGCAATACTAAATAAGCAATAGTAATGATAAAGTAGAGAAATCAATGGTCTTGACACTGACAATTTAATATGATCAGTTGATCAGAGTCTGTTTCTCTAAGCACCACCAAAATGGTTTAAAGTGAAACCTTATGCTGAACCTTTAGGTGCCAAATTCCAGGCATCTGTAATTAGATTTTAATACCATTCTGAACTACTATTAAAGCACAGAGTTTTAAAAGTTGGAATGTGTGAAGGGAAGTCTAACATGTGTGGGTTATATAAAAACTGTCCAGAGAAAAATATATTTTCTTGCAGTACAGTAAGAAACTAAAAAAAGAATAAATTTACCTAAACAATTTCTAAAAGGGCTGGGAGACTATCAGGCTATGTACTTAAGGTTGAAATTATCAAAAAAAAAAATAAATACCAGTATGGTGCTTGAACATTTTCTGGTAAAGTAAATGGCAAGAAAAAAGAGGGAAAAGGAGATGTGGAAAACTAGGGAAAGAGAGAGAGAGGAAAATTATTCTCTAAGAGGCAAGGAGGCTATGGCTGGCTATTTTATACCCTATGAAAGCATTGTTGAAAACCTTAAAAACAAATCATTCCTTCATAAAGTTAAAAACTGAACATGAGCCAGAGTCAGAGAGACGGCTCGGCAGTTAAGCACGTGTGCTCTTGCAGGGGACCTGAGTTCATTTGTTGGGGCTCTGAGCTCAGTTCCCAGCACCTCATCCAGCTCACAACCATCTGTAACTTCAGTGCCAGAGGTTCTGAAAACGCTACACACATAGAGAATACTAACAATTCACATACATTTTCAAAAATGTCTACAGAGATTTGTAAAACTAAACGTGTATTTAGTACAGTGGTGGTAGACAGAACACAAAGGATGTTCTCAACATCAAAAATATAGTATCATGGATTGAGCAACAAGCAAACACACAGCTGAAAGAAGAGGTCTAGAAAGCAGAGTATGCACATGTACGTGTGAATAAACATTTGCTCTTCAATGTTGATAATGCTTATAGGGTTTTTTTTTTTTTTTTTTTTTTTTTTTTAATGTGCATAGACAGATACAATAGCTAGGACGTAAACATTCAAGGTCTATGACTGAATTAAAGTTTTATAAAATCACTGCATTTTTGGCCAAGTGGGAAAACACTATCTTATGACAGCATGTTATAAATTAAGGGTTGATGCTGTACTATTTAAAATAATTAGAGAACTCAAGGGACTCAAGGAAAAGCCTTTAAAGTTTCTAAAGTGACTGTGTGTGGCACTTGTGTGTGCACGCGCATGCCACAGCTGGCATGTGTAGATCGGAGGACAACTTACTGGCATCAGCTCTCTCAGATATTAAAGTCAGGTCCTCAGTCTTGACAGATGGCACCTTTACCAATTGAGCCAACTTTCGATAGCCCAGAGGAAATCATTTAAAGAAAGCAAAAAGAAAGAATGTATGTCTAAAGAGACAGTCAATGAACATATGATAAAAATAAAATTTCATGTAAAGATAAAAAAAATGAGTAATGGGGCAAACCACAGATGAAACAAACAAACAAACAAACAAACAAACAAAAACACTACCAGCATCATAAAAGATTTAAGCTCAAATATGTCAGGAAAGATATTAAACATAAAATATAAATTCTACACAGAAAAAGTTTCTTAATGCATAAATATATGAAGCCAAATTATATACTGTGTATAAGAAACAGGTTTTAAGCACCAGACACAATCTTACTGCTGTCAGCTTGTTAGAATCTAGATTTGTCTGTGACACAGGCTTCTTAGCCTGCCTGCAAAGGAGATGTATTGATTCACTTTTGAGGATGGGCATAGTCCTGCTGCCTGATTCCTCTACTGTGATAAGCTGACCTTGAACTGGGCTAAAATAAAGTCTTCCCCTTTAACCTGCTTTGGTCAGAGTATTTTATCACAACCAGCAGGTGACAAACTGCAATATCAGCAGATACATAACTCGGGAGTAATCAGGCAGGCAAAGAATGCCATGCAGCTCTCACTTAAGAAGAGGCTGGCACAAGCAAAGAATATCCTGTGGGGTTGGCTTTAACTACAGAAATGTTTTGGCACAGGAAGAGGAGCATTTAGTAATTCACCAGAAGGATAACAACATTAAATTCCTTTTTGTTGAGTAACATAGTAAAAATATATAAAAATATATTTGCAGATACAGAGAAGCAATGGGTAGTCTCCATTGCTAGCTTCCCTCTGGTGCTGTTTGAATAAGTGGGAAAAGAATCATTGGAAGCTTCCAGTTTCCATCTGCACTTGGAGCTGATACTGTGCCACAGCACTCCATACCCAAATACATCCAGAAGACAGCTGGTCTCCCAGGAGTGCAGATAAGCCTGTGAGCACAAGTGAGAACACCATTTCTGCTCAAATTCTTGACCCAAGAGGGACCCACACAGAGCCATCAGGACACAGGAACCAAGTAACAGTTAGGAACAGGATCCTTCCAGTTTCTGTCTGTACCAGAGAGCTGACCCTGTGCCACAGTGCTCCATCCCCAATTTCATCCCAGATAGAACTAGTCTCCCAGGAGTACTGACATACAAGCTTGCAGGAGGGACAAGCTGTAGTCAGAGACAGCAAGACCAGCTAACACCAGAGATAACCAGATGATGAAAGGCAAGAACATAAGCAACAGAATCCAAAGCTACTTGACATCATCAGAACCTAGTTCTGATGAACACACCAGGAAAGCAAGACTCTGGTTTAAAATCACATCTCATGATGATGATAGAGGACTTTAAGAAGGACAAAAATAACTCCCTTAAATAAATACAGGAGAACACAGCTAACCAGGTACAAGCTCTTAAAGAAAAAACACGAAAATCCCTTAAAGAATTATAGGAAAACACAACCAAACAGGTGAAGGAATTGAACAAAACCATACAGGATCTAAAAATGGAAATATAAACAATAAAAAAAATCACAAAGGGAGACAACCCTGGAAATACAAATTCTAGGAAACAGATCAGAAGTCACAGACACAAGCATCACCAAAAGAATACAAGAGATACAAGAGAGAATCTCAGGTGCAGAAGATACCATAGAAAACATTGGCACAACAGTCAAAGAAATGCAAAAAGCAAAAAACTCCTAACCCAAAGCATTCAGGAAATCCAGGACACAATGAGAAGACCAAACTTAGGGATAATAGGTATAGGTGAGAGCAAAGATTCCCAACTTAAAGGGCCAGTAAATATCTTCAACAAAATTATAGACGTAAACTTCTCTAACTGAAAGAGATGTCCATAAACATACAAGAAGCCTACACAACTCCAAATAGATTGAACCAGAAAAGAAATTCCTCCTCTCACATAATAGTCAAGACATCAAATGTACAAAACAAAGAAGGAATATTAAAAGCAGTAAGGGAAAAAGAACAAGTATCATATAAAGGCAGTCCCATCAGAATTAATCCAGACTTCTCACCAGAGACTATGAAAGCAAGAAGATCCTGAGCAGATGTCAAACAGACCCTAAGAGAATACAAATGCCAGTGCAGGCTACTATACCCAGCAAAACTCACCATTATCATAGATGGAGAAACCAAGATATTCCATGACAAAATCAAATTTACAAAATATCTTTAAGCAAATCCAGCCCTACAAAGGATAATAGATGGAAAGCGCCAATACAAGGAGGGAAACTACACCCTAGAAAAAGCAAGAAAGTAATCTTCTTTCAACAAACCCAAAGGAAGATAGCCACATGAACATAAGATTAGCATAAAAAATAACAGGAGGCAACAATCACTATTCCTTAATATCTCTTAACGTCAATGGACTCAATTACCCAGTTTAAAAAAAAATAGACTAACAGATAGGATACTTAAACAGGACCCAGCATCATGGTGCTGCATACAGGAAATGCACCTCCATGTCAAAGACAGACACTACCTCAAAGTGAAGGGCTGGAAAACAATTTTCCAAGCAAGTGGTCCCAAGAAACAAGCTGGAGTAGCCATTCTAATATCGAATAAAATTAACTTTCAACCAAAAGTTTTAAAAAAGGATAAGGAAGGATACCTCATATTCATCAAAGGAAAAATCTACCAAGAACTCTCAATTCTGAAAATCTATGCTCTAAATGCAAGGGCACCCACATTCATAAAAGAAACTTTACTGAAGCTCAAAGCACACATTGCACCTCACACAATAATAGTGGAAGATTTCAACACCCCACTCTCATCAATGGACAGATCATGGAAACACAAACTAAATAGAGACACATTGAAACTAATAGAAGTTATGGACCAAATGAATATAACAGATATCTATAGAACATTTCATCCTATAACAAAAGAATATACCTTCTTCTTAGCACCTCATGGTACGTTCTCCAAAATTGACTATAAAATCAGTTACAAAACAGGCCTCAAGAGATACAAGAAGACTGAAATAATCCCATGCATCCTATTAGATCACCACAGATGAAGGCTGGTCTTCAATAATAACAAAAACAACAGAAAGCCCACACACACATGGATGCTAAACAACGCCCTACTCAATAATAACTTTATCAAAGAAGAAATAAAGAAAGAAATTAAAGATTTTTTTTAGAATTTAATAAAAATGAAAGCACATCATACCAAAACTTATGGGACACAATGAAAGCATTGCTAAGCAGAAAACTTATAGTTCTTAGTGCCTCCAAAAAGAAAATTGGGAGAGTGTACACTAGAAGATTAACAGCACATCTGAAAGCTCTAGAACAAAAAAGAAGCAAACACACCCAAGAGGAGAAGAAGGCAGGAAATAATCAAACTCAGGGCTGCAATCAATCAAGTAGAAACAAAAAGAACTATACAAAGAATCAACAAAACTAGGAGCTGGTTCTTTGAGAAAATCAACAAGATAGATAAACCCTTAGCCAGAATAACCAGAGGGCTCAGAGACACTATCCAAATTAATAAAATCAGAAATGAAAAGGGAGACATAACACCGGAAACCAAGGGAAATTTAAAAAAATATATTATCAGATCCTACTACAAAAGTCTATACTCAACAAAATTGGAAATCTGGATGAAATGGACAATTTTCTAGACAGATACCAAATACCAAAGTTAAATCAGGATCAGATAAACTACCTAAAGAGACTCATAACCCCTGAAGAAATAGAAGCAGTCATTAAAGGTCTCCCAACCAAAAAAATGCCCAGGACCAGATGGGGTTTAGTGCAGAATTCTATCAGACCTTCAAAGAAGACCCAATACCAATACTCTTCAAAGTATTCCACAAAATAGAATCAGAAGGAACACTACCCAATTCGTTCTATGAAGCCACAATTACACTTATACCTAAACCACACAATGACCCAACAAAGAAAAAGAATTTTAGACCAATTTCCCCTATGAATATTAACGCAAAAATGCTCAATAAAATTCTTGCAAACCAAATCCAAGAACACATCAAAACAATCATTCACCACGATCAAGTAGGCTTCATCCCAGGGATACAGGGATGGTTCAATATATGGAAATTCATTAATGTAATCCACTACATAAACGAACTCAAAGAAAAAAAAATCACATGATCATTTCATTAGATGCTGAAAAAGCATTTGACAAAATTCACCACCCCTTCATGGTAAAAGTCTTGGAAAGATCAGGAATTCAAGGCCCATACCTAGACATAGTAAAAGCAATATAGAGCAAACCAGGAGCCAACATCAAACTAAATGGAGAGAAACTTGAAGCAATCTCATTAAAATCAGGGACTAGACAAGGCTGCCCACTCTTTCCCTATCTATTCAATATAGTACTTGAAGTTCTAGCTAGAGCAATTAGACAACAAAAGGAGGTCAAAGGAATACAAATTGGAAAGGAAGAAGTCAAAATATCACTATTTGCAGACAACATGATAGTATACTTAGGTGACCCCTAAAATTCTACCAGAGAACTACAGCTGATAAACAACTTCAGCAAAGTGACCAGATCTAATTACTCAAACAAATCAGTAGCCTTCCTATATTCAAAGGATAAAGAGGTTGAGAAAGAAATTAGGGAAACACTACCCTTCACAACAATCACCAATAATATAAAATACATTGGTGTGAATCTAACCAAACAAGTGAAAGATCTGTATGTAAGAACTTCAAGTCTCTGAAAAAAAATCTAAGAAGACCTCAGAAGATGAAAAAATCTCCCATGCTCATGGATTGGCAGGATTAATATAGTAAAAGTGGCCATCTTGCCAAGAGCAATCTACAGATTCAATGCAATCCCCATCAAAATTTCAACTCAATTCTTCATAGAGTTAGAAAAGGCAATCCTCAAATTCATTTGGAATAACAAAAAAACTCAGGGTAGCAAAAACTATTCTCAACAATAAAAGAACTGGAGGAATCATCATCCCTGACCTCAAGCAGTATTACAGAGCAATAGTGATAAAAAGTGCAAGGTATTTGTACAGAGACAGGCAGGTAGATCAGTGGAATAGAATTGAAGACCCAGAAAAGAACCCACACACCTATGGTCATTTGATCTTTGACAAAGGAGCTAAAACCATAGAGTGGAAAAAAGACAGCATTTTCAACAAATGGTTCTGGTTCTACTGAGGTTCAACATGTAGAAGAATGCAAATTGATCCATACTTATCACTGTACAAAGCTCAAGTCCAAGTGGATCAAGGACCTCCACATAAAACCAGATACACTGAATCACATAGAAGAGAAAGTGGGGAAATGTCTCGAACATATAAGCACAGGGGGAACATTCCTGAACAGAACACCAATGGCTTATGCTCTAAGATCAAGAATTGACAAATGGGACCTCATTAAATTGCAAAGCTTCTATAAGGCAAAGGACACTGTCAATAGGACAAAACACAACTAACAGGTTGGGAAAAGATCTTTACCAATCCTATATTTGATAGAGTGCTAATATCCAATATATACAAAGAACTCAAGAAGTTAGACTTCAGAGAACCAAATAAGTCTATTAACAATGGGAAACAGAGCTAAACAGAATTCTCAACTGAGGAAACTCGAATGGCTGAGAAACACCTAAAGAAATGTTCAACATCCTTAGTCATAAGGGAAATGCAAATCAAAACTACCTTGAGATTCCACCTCACACCAGTCAGAATGGTTAAGATCAAAATGTCATACCAGATGCTGGCAAGGATGTGGAGAAAGAGGAGCACTCCTCTATTACTGGCGGGATTGCAATCTGGTACAACTACTCTGGAAATCAGTCCGGTGATTCCTCAGAAAATTGGACATAGTATTACCTGAGGACCCAGCTATACCACTCCTGGGCATATACTCAGATGCTCCAACATGTAATAAGGCCACATGCTCCACTATAATAACCATATTTATAATAGGCAGAAGCTGGAAACAACCCAGATGACCCTCAACAGAGGAATGGATACAGAAAATGTGGTACATTTACACAATGGAATACTACTCAGCTATTAAAAAACAATGACTTCAGGAAATTTGCAGGCAAATGGATGGAACTTGAAAATATCATCCTGAGTGAGGTAACTCAGTCACAAATTACACACACAGTATGCACTCACTGATAAGTAGATATTAGCCCAAAAGTTTGGAATACCCTAGATTCAATTCACAGACCATATGAAGCCCAGGAAGAGGGAAGACCAAAGTTTGGGTGCTTCAGTGCTTCTTAGAAGGGGGAACAAAATACTCACAGGAGGAAATATGGAGACAAAGTGTGGAGCAGAGACTGAAAGAAAGGACATCCAGAGACTTCCCTACCTACGGATCCATCCCGTATACAGGGAAGCTATTGTGGATGTTGGGAAGTGCTTACTGATGAGAGCCTGATATAGCTATCTCTTGAGAAGCTCTACCAGAGTCCGACAAATGCAGAGGTGGATGCTCGCAATCAACCATTGGACTGAGTGTGGGGTCTCCAATGGAGGAGTTGGAGAAGGGACTGAAGGAGCCGAGGGGGTTTGCAGCCCCATGGAGAGAGCAACAGTGTCAACCGGCCAGATTCTCAGGAGCTCCAGGGACTGGACCACCAACCAAAGAGTACACATGAAGAGACCCACGGCTCTGGCCACATATGTGTCAGAAAATGGACTTGTTGGCCATCAGTGAGAGGAGAGGCTGTGGGCCTGAGGGTGTTCGATGCCCCAGTGTAGGTGAATGGCAGGGTGGGAAGATGGGAATGAGTCAGAAGGAGCACCCTCACAGAGGCAGGGCAAGAGTAATGGAATAGGGGGTTTCAGAAGGGGAGACCTAGAGAGGGGAAATCTGAAATGTAAATAAGGAAAATATCCAAAAAAGAAAAAAGAAAAAGAAAAAAAGAATCATTGGAAGAAAGAAGCATGGAGAAAATGAGTCAGTTTGATCGAATCTATGTGTATACAACATTGAGAAATATTACTGAACAATCAATATCCACTCTCTTCCTGTGTCCATAAAACATATATAAAAATGCACCAATTACATATCTAGCCTGTAGCAAGTCCTAACTCAAAACACTGTGTGACACCAATTATACAAATATAGAAAATTTACAAATAATAACACAATTTTAAACACCCATGAGAAGAAAAAGTATCATGGAAATTAGAAGCATTTTTTAACTAAGAAGTAAAGAAAAATATTTTAAAACCTCTCTTTCTCATGATACCAATAAATATATTCATGAACAGACAGATGTGTGTTTATGTTTACATATCTATCCATCTATCTATCTATCTATCTATCTATCTATCTATCTATCTATCTGCCTTGTTCATTCAAAGACATTACACATAACATGGCACATATTAGTTAAGTGACATAGTATTTCTATGAAGAGTCTTATAAATAGATTATGATGTAGGCATACATGCTTTATGCTTATAAGTATGAATGTCATGGAGTTATAATAATATGTGATTATTAATAGAATAACAATAATATGTCAGACTACTCTTTCAAATGTATCTATATAGAAATCAGACTAAAACTATAGAACCTTTTAGGTCCCAGAGAAAATTAATTTACATCCCATACCAGGAAAGCCTCATCTACCTTCTAGGAGAAAATTTGAGATGTAAGAAAGAACTGATCTACTAGTTGCCTTTCAAAGTGACCCAGAACTCTCTACTCTGAGGGTCTCATTCTAAAGAACTGTCACAGACTCATGCCACAGATATAGACAGCATCTGTCTGGGCTCCCCTCTGCATGGTCCACGTGGACCCTGTAAGGATGGAGACTTGCTGTAGACATACGACATAAATTGAAGTTCATGACGTGCTGTGTGCTGGGGTATATAAGCTGTGTATATTGATTTGAGCTCAGTGCTCCTTTTGCAGTTTTATGAAATTTCCCCATGCTTATTCTTGCTTAGGTATTTGTGAAAATGTTAAATGGGAACCATAACTCCAACCAAGCACCTAATAAGTATGTGAGAACATCATTAGTCACCAGAGACACAAAAATCAAAATGGCATCGTTGATAAGAAATATTGAAAAATATCGACCTAATTTTTTTTAGCACTCCAAAATTTCCACTTAACATTGGCAGGGATTCAGGATAAGTAGGATTCACTACAGATTGTGTAGAAAGTCACAGATTATTAGTACCAGAACTGTGACCAAACATTTAGTGATATGTGTTAATGTTAGATACACATATTCAGCAAAGCCTATCAACCCCACTCCTTATCATACAAAATCAGAACTATATACATAATTTGCTAAAAGATTGGCATAAATATGCCAATCTGCAGGGCATCGTGAATCAAATCAAGTCTTGTAAATGTAAGCAACCCAAACCCAACAACAGTAAATCACATTTCTTCACAGTATTCTCCTATGCTAACATAATGACCTCTCATTAGCTTTCTATCACTGCCATAGATATCTCAGATGTAGCCAATTAAAACCTTCCATATGAAGTATCTCTTAATTCATGGAGGCCATGGCTGACATTGGTTGAAATGAAGGTGTTGACTGCTGGACCCTTTATCTGGAGCTGTTAGAGGAACTCACTCCCAAGTCTGTTCAGGTTCTCAGCAATCTATTTTGTTGAGGTCGAAGTACCATGGCTCCCCTTTCTGTGCTGTGGATTGGAGCGAAGGGCTGTCTCAGGTCACAGGAGCCTCTCTTTAGTCTTGTAACATAGGTCTCTACATATAGGGTTCAGAAATTACACATTGCTCCCCAAATCATACTTGCAAAATATCGAATGTCCCCATGCTGAGCCTTTCTTGCTTGCAGCCAGACAGAAGTCTCTACTTTCTAAGCCTCTGTCACTGAGTTGCATCTATAGGATAATCTTCAGATTTCAGAGTCATAACTATATCCTATATCAATAAGGTCTCTTTTGCCAATGTTCCTACTGAACACATATTCACAATGTTGCAGAGGTAGGACAAGAGCATCTCTGAAATGCTTTATTTCTGTATCCTACAACTTTAAAGCAACGAGACCAAATGAACTACTGCTGTGATTGAAACCAAAACTGCATCTCATATCATAGTGCTGAGACCGGGAGGGAGCCAACAGAATGCAGACATTGCCTCCGTTCACCTTCAGCTTGTAAGAACAGGACAAACTAGTTTTTGCTGCCAGAAATCAGAATTATATTCATGTTTGTGAAGACAATGTCTAAAAAAAAATATCTCCATGGGGAATGTCTTAAATAAATAAGTAAATTTCATCAAGATAAAGTGTCAAGGCATGCTATTGAGAAACTCCAAGTACAGTGCAGAGTAGAAGAAGAATTAGTGGCCATTTTAATAATGCTAAGTTAAAAATAAAATTATAGCTATTATAAGAGGAACAAATTGTTGAGACAAGTTTAAATTATGTGTCTCAGCTATAAAAATTAGTATATTTTAAACAATTTTAAACACTAGTATTTTAAGACTACTCTAAATGTACTGGTGTTATACTAAGATTGTTACTTTTCTGTCAATTTGACACAAGCAGGAGTCATCTGAGGATAGGAAACTTCACCTGAGAAAATGCCCAACAAAACTGGCCCGTAGACAAGTCTGTGGGGCATTTTCTTGTTTGACGACTGATGTGGAGGGTTCAGCCCACCATGGATGGTATCACTCCAGGGAAGATGGTCCTCAGTCATATAAGAAAGCAAACTGAGCATGTCATGGAGAGCAAGCCAGCAAGCAGCATTGGTCCATGCTCCATAGTCTCTGCTTCAGTTCCTGCCTTGAGTCCCTGCCCTGACTTCCCTTCATGATAGACAGATAACTGTAGTCTGAAACGAATCTTTTCCTCCTCAAATTGCTTTTCTTCCTTTCTTTTCGTAGTCACAGCAAATGAATGCACATGGATATGTAAACAGAAACCCAAGTAGATGACAGTTAAAACTGAAAGAAAATCACAAAATAATAGCATGCATATTTTATTTAGACACACGAAGAAAAAAATTTAAAAAAAACCTTTCTTGAATATATTAAAATCACTTTATAGATCAAGGATTAAAAGGTAGAATGGTTCATATCTTCAGAGTACTCCTTCATTTAAAAATTACTTGTGTGTTTTTTTCAGTGGCGTGTGGGGTGTATGCGTGCATGCTAGATGCACACACTTCTAGGTGGGTGAGCCCATGTACTGTGGAGACCAGAAGATGATGTTGAGCCTCTTTCTCCATCATTTTCCACTTCATTTTTTGACACAGGGTTTCTCCCAGAACCTGAAGCTCAACATTTGGCTAGGCTAGCTGACTAGTGAAGTCCCAGCATCTGCCCGTCTTTGTCCCAAATGCTGTGGTTACCCTGGCAAGTGAGGCCTTACTGAGCTTTGTAGGAGAGTGTTAGGAATTTGATCTCAGGCACTTTTGTTTCCACTACTAGCAATGTTACCCACAGAGCCACTTCTTCAAGCCTCTCTCAACTCTTTTTAAAAATAGTTGTATGCCTGTGAGTATATCCCTTGGAGCTGGGGTAACAGTGGTTTGAGCCTCCTGACCCAGGTGCTGGGTAATGAACTCTGGTCCTGTGCACCACTCTTAGGGACAGAGCCACTTCTCCAGTTCCTCTTTCAATCTTTTAACTGTGCAAAAAGACAACTTTAATTTTAAAAACAATAGGAATAAATATAATAAGATGAAACATCACACACTCATTTTGAAGTATGTTCACTGGGTAGTTGATTCATTGCTCAAAGGCGCTTCGGGTGACTTCTGCAGATGGAGAAAGAAGCTCACTGGACGAGAGCAGCTCCTTCTCACACAGCCCAGAGCAGCTATCCTGGTCCTGCCTCCTGGGAGCCTGCAGATAATGCTTATCTGGAGTGGAACTAATTCTTGGACTTTGCACTACTATTTTTCTGAATAGGACGGTTACATCGCAAGCCTTATGATTTGTTTTGCTTGAGCAGACAAAAATCTTTTATACGGCATAATTCTTGGATGCTTTTCAAGTTAGAAATGAGTTTCATCAAGAATCATTGTGAAATGTGTTGGCATGGTATTGAAGCCAATACAAAAAGGAGTCTGTAAATCAGATTCCACAGACTTGAACTTTTATGGGCTGTGGTTATATATATATATATATATATATATATATATATATATATATATAGCCAATATATATATATTATATATATATAGGCTATATATATATATAATTAAGAGACAATCATCTTAATGTTCAGCTCATATAGAAAGCCAAATGAATCAAAAGGACGGCAGAACCTCTTGGTCCAAAATATCAATTTTGTTCCTCTGATGCTCGAGCCTTCTTTATTCTATTGTGTCTTCTTTAAAAGAAAAATCAGGACCTGGGGAGACGATTCAGCAATTAAGAGCATTATTAGTTGCTCTTGCAGAGGACCCAGGTATGATACCCAGCACCCACGTGGTAGATGATAACTGTCTGTGACATAGCTTTAGGAGACCTGACACCCTTTTTCTAGCCTCTGTGGGCACCAGGCATGTGACACACAGTTATACATGCAAGAAAGCTATCCATACCCATTAAAATAAAAAGAAAGCAAGCAGAAAGAAAAAAAGAAAGAGAACAGATGATTGTCCTTAGAGAATATAAAGAAAGAAACAGAATTCTCCTCACATGACTCTATCTCTGGACCATGTTCTGACAATCCCTCACAGGTAGGACTGTCCCAGGTGATTCCAGATGCTATCATGTTACTCATTAACCCCAATTACGACAGCTGTCATCCTTCAAGCACAGGATTTCCCATGATTATACAATTACTGGATAATTATGCCATGATTTATTTCCTTATCATTTATTTCCTGATTACTACATTATTTTCAAATCTTGACCATTATTAATACTAAACTGATCTTCACACCTGCCATCCCAAAAATGAATCCATCATAGAGGGTGTATCGGGGACAGGAGGGTTGGTAAGACCCTGAAGCAATTACTTAATAGTGAGTCCAAGGCCAACGTGGATTACAATGTGAGTCTCTGTGTAAAAAGTAAACCACAATGACAATGAAAATAATAGTAATGACATGTAATATCTTTTCAATGAATCTATAGTTCATGAAGATAAATTCCTGGAGGAGATCAGTGGTAAATATTGTATTGTTCTGTTACCAAATTACTGTCTACCATGGAAGGTGAACTGACTACCACTTTAACAAATTAAAGCTAAGGATTTTCACTTAAACATCATTCCATAAGAAGACATAGTATCTTGCAGGGTTAGTTGACTTTGTGTTTATGCAAATTGAATTCTTTCTGCTTAATGACATACTCAACAGATACACTGTTTTAATAGCTACAAAGACTCTTCTCAGCTTTATTTTCTTCTTAATATTGTAGTCATCATCCATTTTGTATCTAAATATAATCTTTTTTACCCTTGTTAATACCCCTTCATTTAATATTAACATGCTGCTGTCACATAAGTAGTAATAATAGTGATGACTAGAACTTTTTTTTTTTTTTGCCTCTTCATATTGAACTATTACATCCATTTAGTGTTAATCTTGTAACAAAAGTTCAGCTTCTTTTATTTCATGGACTGAGTCCCATCATGTATGGTCAGTTTTAGATTCTATTAGTCTAATCTTAAATCTATACACTGCAACTGGAAAGACTGGCAAACACACATTCACCAGTTCAGCGATCTTTCAGCTGACTTGCTAGACAGATATACAAAACTCCTTTAAATTAGTCTCAGTGAATAATTGAAAATCCAAGCATATGCACTTCTGGATGTAAAACATGGCAAAATTACATTTCTGAGTGATATAAAATTATTATTTCACACATCCTTGAGTTAATTATTGAAAGATACAGCAGTCATTATTTACAATTTTGTTTACATCATTCGAATCACTAACACAGAACTGTGTGTGTGTATAAGTGAAAATGGTTTACTTACAATGATGAAAATGTAACATCACAAATCCCTATAGCAGGCCTGAAAGTGAATCCTATTGGGCCATACACATCTGCACATAATCACTCTCACACATATGTACATATGTGAAAGGAAGGAAAGAAAAAAAGAAAGCTTTAAAAATTATATCTGAGGGTTCTTTCCAGTCGGGGCCCGAGCACAGAGCAGATCCAGGGTGGCAGCTCGGCACTCAATCACACAAAACCCAGAGGAAGCAGGGCTCCCAGGAGCTCTAACCCGGGCAGTATCTCAGGTAAAAATGAGTCACCTATGGTATCTGCTGTTAGAAGTTCTAATCCTGGTGCTGGCCTCCGGACTACTCAGACCTTCTATGGGTCATTGACAGGGACTCAAACAGCTAGATGTTGACACCATGAATCTGAAGAAATCCCTTGTTTCGCTGTCTGAAGTGATCTCCAAAAATTGCAAAGGACTTTATTGGACTTGATTACTCTTTTACAATAGAAAAGACTGTGTACAGCCCTTAAGAATGTTGTTTTTACATAGATAAGACAGGGATGGTTAAAGAGAGCATGAAAAAGGTCAGAGAAGGCCTTGAGAAAAGACAGAAAGAGAAAGAGAAAGATGAGAACTGGTACAAGAATTGGTTTTCGACTTCTCTATGGTTGTCAACCCCACTTCCTTCCATCTTGGGACCATTAATTGGGTTATTTTTGCTTATTTCTTTTGGTCCCTGGGCCTTAAATAGGCTGACTAATTTTGTGAAACAACAGATACATAGTTTGGTAGCAAAATCTATTCAGATACATTATCATAAGTTAGCTATGGAGGACCACAAGACTCAAGATGAAGTTGTTACTCTATCCAGGGTGTTCCCAAATCCCATCTCCACCCATCTTAAAAGAAGGGACTTCCACCCCTAGACCAAGCAGAGAGGGGCCACCCAGAAGCCCTTCTGACTGATGATCTGAATTCTTGCTTAGGCTGCGAGGCTAAGCACTGCAAGGGAATATAAATAAAAATTAAAAATATCTTTCTGGGTTCCCTGAGGGGCAAGTCTGACTGCATAGGGTTGATGTGAAAAGTATCCCCTCTCCAGGAAAAAAACATTGGAATGGGTATGGCCCTCATGCCTCACTGGACAACAACAGGAGGACTGGAGCCATTACAAGGTCCCCTTTAATTACTGGAGGTCAGGCCTCTATCTCCACCTTCACAAGATTAGAATCACCAAGGCCCTTCTATACTTGGAGAAGGGAGGAGATGTCAGAGGTAGCCTTGCTTATACACTGAAGGCCTAAAATCAGCCATAGGCCTAAAATCAGCAATAGGCCTGACATACATGCCTGCTAACACAAAGTCTTGGGTCTCTGTGGAAAATTACTGAAACAGATGGCTATAAGCTATTGTAAACAGGCAGATTTGGTGAAAATTTACCAGCCTGAGTAGTCATAGACCTTGTACATAGGTAGCCTTGGTGGATAGTACCAACTTAGACAAGGATACGTGAATCATAGGCAGAGTCATAGTGACCTGTCCCTTGAACCTTCACCCAGCCAATACTTTGTTCTGGAAGATATCTGTACTCCCCCTGAACACCTATGCTCCTGTGTCATCCCCTTCCCCACATCCTGCCTTTTTCTGTGTATAACCCCTGTGTGAAAAAGTAAAAATTATGATTTGATAAATAAAATAAAATAGATGAAAGATTAAAAAAATTATATTTGCAAATGAATAAAAATTTTGCTTTATTATCACAAAGGTGTCTAATATTATCATGAAGTCTAAATCAAGCTTTGGTGAACTATAGCCTTCAAAGAACACAACTGGCCCACCTGTTTGTTTCATACATTTTGATGAAGGACAGCCATAGCTTTTATTTGGAGATCATCTATGGCATTTTTGAGATGCATAGGCAGAGTCATACCATGGTGAGGCAGGCACTGGGATCCATGAAGCCAAAAATATTTATTATTATGCATCTTTATAGAACAAGCTTGATGACCTGTCTCCTAAATTATAAGTAAAGTTCAAAGCACAAAATCTCCATTTTAACACAAACAGTACTATCTGGTTAACTGGCACAGCTTTCATAGCGACCTTAACTAACTTCATTGTCACTCTGGAACTGAGATGGGATGTCTGAGAGTTTGAGCACTGGGTAGACCACTCCCTTGATCCAAGCCACTATGTGAAGGACAGTCAGGTCAGTCATGTGAGGGCATTTATTTGAAATAATTGTGAGAACAAGTGTTTCCCAGCATCCAGAAGAAGGGATGTGGACTGTACACCCAAAATGTGTGCTATGATTATAACAAATATCCTCTGATATCCAAGGGTAAGAACACAAAACAATAATTTCTCTAGGAAATGTTCCCATAAACATTCTAGTCAATCTACATGGGACCCCTCAAAGGCCATCAATGCTCATTGACATGGTAGGTGAGAACAAAATTCTCAATATGGAGTGTATATATAGAAAAGTGATACAAATTCTTTTGATAATGGTATTCTTTCTATGGTATTTTTCTCTGACACTTACATACTTCTATTTATTATTGTTTGCAGACATACTTGAATAAGTCTTAAAGGTCCACACTTCATTTTACTAAAACTAGACCAGTGGTTTTAAAGGAGGCATCCGAACATGAGTCTGATGCACTGCTTTTCTCTTATGTTTCTAGAAAAGCATACAGAACCCTTTACATCTTTACTCCCAAGTCTTTAGATAGTCTCACACACATGTAGAAAGAATGAGAGAGGAAGATATCTGATAGATAGATATAGATAGATAGATACATACATACATACATAAATGTAGATAAATGATATCTAGATAATAGATTAGATATATAGATGATAGATTAGATAGATACATACATAGATGATAGATAGATGTAGATGGATAGATAGAAGATGGATAGATGGATGATAGGTAGATAGATTAGATAGATGGATAGATGATTTATAGATAGATACATAGATAGTTGACTGATAGATATATCGATGGATGATAGCTAGATTAAATAGAGACATTTAAGAACCACAGAAAATACCTATTTTTCAGCCATTTAAAATCCCTCCTAACAGTTAGACAGACTTTCTGACACTGTCAGAACTTCTATCAGAAATATCCTATGGCTTAGTTCTCTGTAGATATGCCCATCTGGCTTTCAGTACAAAGTACCGGACTGATGTGATCATAACCACAGAGGAGTCACACCAATGTAAAAACAAAAACAAAACAAAAAACAAAAAACAAAAAACAAAAAACCTCTTTGTTAAGCTGCTATCTGCTGCAGCAATTCCTTCCCAGAAATAGTCTTGTTCTTCCAGAACACAGACTCTCATCCAACTCAGAACCTAATACAATCGGGCTGAAGACCCTCTTTAGATGCTGTCTTAGTCAGGGTTTCTAGTCCTGCACAAATATCATGACCAAGAAGCAAGTTGGGGAGGAAAGGATTTATTCGGCTTACACTTCCACACTGCTGTTCATCAACAAAGGAAGTCAGGACAGGAACTTACAGAGAGTAGGAGCTTGGAGACAGAGGCCATGGAGGAATACTACTTACTGGCTTGCTTCCCCTGGCTTGCTCAGCTTGCTTTCTTTTAAAACCCAGGACTACCAGCCCAGGGATGGCACCACCCACAGTGGACCCTCCCACCCTTGATCGCTAATTGAGAAAATGCCTTACAGCTAAATCTCACAGAGGCATTTCCTCAAGGGAGGTTTCTTTCTCTGTGATAACACCAACTTGAGACAAGTTGACACACAGAACCAGCCAGTACGGATGCCCACAGAAACTGACAGTTCGGAGTTTCTCTTGAAATGCAGAAAATTATGCATAACTTTAAGTTTTAAGGAACTGAGAATGTTCATTGGTACATAGAGAGGCAGAAGCAAGACACGCAGAAAACAAAACCAAATGTTTGTTGCCTACAGCCCAGCATGCAGAACTGCTTACTACAGAAAACAGGGTTTCATTCCGAAATGATCATCTAAAAGCATAAGCAGCAGATGGCAGGGATTTTGCTCCTTCTACTCTGATTCTAGGTATGATCTCTCAGCCTAAACCTATCAATAACATGCATGCATGTCCCTAGAACACACCTATGCCTCTTTGAGAAAAATCATGTGCTCCAACAGTTAGTTGGCTTTCCTTGCAAACACTACAATAATGTACTAAGACAGTACAAGCAGAAAGTTAGGCAGGCTTACAGAATAAGAACAAAACTGAGTATTCCATAGACCATGGTTTAAAACCTCATGCATGCGTGCGTGCGTGCGTGTGTGTGTGTGTGTGTGTGTATGATGAGAAAGGATAATGAAGCCAAATGTTCTTTAAATAGATACAGATTTGCTGATAAGAAAAAATACAGATGGCTTCTGACAAAAGGAGACAAGCAGACAGAAGGTTGCCCCATGATGAACTCCAAACTCATGAATAAAAGCTTCCTGTAGATGAGGCTATCCACATCCTCAGTCACATTCATTCTTTTCTGTGTTCATCTGTCCTGCGCAATCACACATATTTATTTTGTTTTGTATTTAGGGCTCCCAGCTTAGTTTTATCTGGCCTGTACGTAATGAGTGGAAACAGCAGTGTTAATATTTTAACCAAGAAGAAGAGAAGAGCTATCCCAGTCCACCATCCATCCAACACCTTGGCAAACAATCTGAGAGAAACAACTCAGGCCAGGAGGTGTAGCTCGGAGCCATGGTTCTGCTGCCCTTCCTTGCAAAGGGTAGCATGCTCTAGAGCTCTTCTGGAAGGGGTTCATGTTGATTTGATTAAAGAAAAAAACCACATCTTAGTTGTCAAGAGCCTTTAGAGGTCAGAAAGGTTTTTTTTTTTTTTTTGCATTTTGGAAGATAAATGAGACCAGAACAAAGCCAAGGACAGTAAAAGCAAATAAGTCTCAGAGACAAACCCCAGGCTCTGTCAGATCTCTGCACTCACTTATTTTTCACACAGCAGCAATTGATCAAAAGAATGTCAGCTTGACTTAACAGAAAACTAGGAAACTATTCATCGGTGTCATTTATAAAGCCCAGAATTTTTAGGCATTATCTACTTTCAATTTGGAATTACTTTTCTGTAAATCTATGCATCTAATTTCACAGTCAAATTGGAATTGGCCTGAACCTGAAGTGCATCAGACTATGGATCTGCCTGGCCCTGCTGCAGGACAAAGTGTATTATTGACACTTTCTTGAGTGGCCCTCTTATTTTCTTGGACTTTTATATTTCCTTTATCTTGTATACTATAAGCATCTGTGTGTATTTGATAAATTCTGTACTGAAAGATTGCGCATTGAAAGTGAAGAAAGCATATTTTGTCTGAAGCCCTCAGTGTCTCCACAGCAATGCTCTTACCTGAGGTTGTTTGCACAGGTAACGGCAAAGTTCCCCAATATACTGAAACACAGTCACGTTATACTTCTTGCAATCAATCCAAAACTGGCTTGCGGAGAATTTCTTCTTTAACACACATGTGGCCCCTATGAGAAGGGATTAAAAACAAGCACTACGTTAACATGGCACACAACTGATTGTGATGTCCTAACAGATCTTCTCACTTCCCAGGCTTTTATGCCTCATCCACAGTCATCGGTAACAAACCCATTTGGAAACATGACCTTGAAGATTGATGTCTTAGTGTAGTCACGCAGTATTGATGGCATATGCACTTGTCGCGATTTGTGGAATGGAAATCAAAATCAGCAATTACATGTATAATCCCACAGCCCTGGAAGCACATGTATACTAGCACAGCATTGAAAGTACATGTATGTAGACTACCACATTGCTGGAAGTACATGTATACTGCCACGGGCACTGGGCAGGTCATCCATCCTTCTTCTCAGAGATATTGCCTCATTTTATCTTTGCAGAAAAGCGTGCACTTTATTGTGAGGACTTTAAAGCAGCTTCATTATACCCTGAAGTCAAGATTTAATAAGCTGTGCTAAAATCCCATCAGCAAAAAGTTCATTAATGGGTATAGAATCTAGCTTTAATAGCATTTTAACGTGGTGTCTATTTTTTTAGTTGGGTTGTAATTCACAATTTAAAGTATACAATCCCAAGCTTTTTCATATAGTCACAAAGATGCCATCATCAACATCATCATCGAATTCTAGAACATTTGTTTTTAATTCTCCAAAGGACCATCATCACCTTAGCAGTCATTTCAATTTTCAACTCCCCCTTCCCAACTCCCCTTACTCTTGGTGATCATTTATGAGCATCTGCCTCTCAACTTTCCCTCTCTGGACTAGTGTAACATATTGTGTCTGGTCTTTCATTTACTATAAAATGTGGTTTGGGTCTGTTTATCTTGTAGCATGTATTAACACTTCATACTCTTTATGATTGAATATATCCATAGATATGTAACATTTTCTTTGTCAATACATCAGTAGTATGTATTTGTGTTGCTTCTTCTCTTGGCCGACAAGAATAATAAGCACACCCGCGGCCAAGTGTGACGTAATGTTTTCAGTTCCCTTGGACATGTATCCATGAGTAAAATCACTTGGTCTTATGACTACCCCATGTTTTACTACTTCCAAGTTCTAAAACGGGTACCCACACTTGTTTTCATGCCCTGCTTCACAGTGGATGAAGTCTTGCTCTCAGCTCTGTCCCTGATTGTTCAAGAAGAGATGCTAGGGGCAGCTAGTAAGCCTTATAGCTCAGTGCATAACAGGTACAGTGTGGCAGTGGGGTTCCTGGGGCTAGAAGTGGATTTCACTACACTGTTCTGGCACTAGGCTTCAAGAACAGACCCAGGTTAAATGCCTCTTTTCCACAAAGGATTATCTATCTATCTATCTATCTATCTATCTATCTATCTATCTATCTATCTATCTATCTTTATCTCACTCTCTCCCCTCTCCCCTCTCTCTCCCTCTCCCCCTTCCTATCCCTCTCTTCCTCTCTCTATCTCTCATCTCTGTATCCCTTCCCTCCTTCCTCATTCTTTCTCTTATACTCAAGTCAGGTGCTCTGGTGGGTCATCCAGTTCCCTTAACTCTCACAAAGGTGATTAATATGTACATGTATGAACAATCATCTTGCTGTGTCTGTGGAGAAGTGACTATGGTCCAACACTGACTTCTAACAACCCAATTTTGACAGCAGTGTATGTCTCTATACATCTTCTTACATATACTTTGAACAATTGATATTTTTTTTTCCTGTGAGTGTTGATCACAGTCTGAATGACTTGCAATCATAGGTCAGGCACACACTTAGCAGTCATTAATGGGCTCTATTATTTTGGAGCTAGCAAATGAAACATCATCGTGCATGTCTGCAAATGGAATCTATTGGATCATGAACTCTATCATTAGACTTCCTGGGTGTTTGGGACAGAGTGTAGGGAGAAAAGAAACTGGCCTTACAACTCGTCTGTGTAATACAAGCTTGTTCTTCTTGCCTGGAAGAGGCAGAGTCTGTTTTTCCAGTGTTCATATCTAGACTCTTGTCTGAGCTTTGACTTGTTTTGCTCAGCAGAATGCTGCTGAGGTAATCGTTGTGGTGTCAGAGATTGCTCTAAGCTGTAATGCAGCTGTGACTGACTGTCTGGGAATCAGGGGACTAGTCTACCAGAGAATGAGCAACCACCAGGAAAAAGGAGTCTATACCACAAGGGCAAATGCCCAGGATGTTGTTCTTTATAGTTTAAGAACATGCTATGTTATGAAAGTGTGTCCTTTCCACAAATTCTAACTGTGCAATATACATACAGTCCCTTCAAATTCTATGAATACTTTCAAGTTATAATAAACATAATCTCTGACTAAACATTATGATGACTTATCAAAAAGATACTTACCCAACTCAACACATCCACCAATTCCAAGGAGAGCCCCTGAGCTATGGTACAGAGGGAGGGTTATATAAATGATGTCATCAGCTGTGCAGCCAAATGCCCATAGTCCAACAGATCCTTTCAACATCTGCAACTGGCTAATCACAGCCGCTTTGGGTAGACCTGGGAGAGAAGGAAAGGAAGAAGCATTAGCCCATACACATTTTTTGAGGGACTGCCATCCAGGTTAAAGATCACACAAATTGACCTCAGCAAAGTAAATTATCATAATTATGGAAATATGGAATGTAGCTGGAGAAGAAAAAATTATCTTGGTTAGCTTATATGCTTTAGAAAATAGCTATTTGTGTTTACCTTTGTATATGAGCTAATTTTTTTTATGATCATTGGGTAAACCTTCTAGAACATATCGTTAAGCTTAGCAGGCTTCTAGCCTTCATCAACCTACAGCTAAGAATGCTTTAAACTAATATCTGAAGCACATTCAAAAAGTGTCCCCACTTTGCTGTAGCCCTGTCTAATGCCCCCACTGTATTTTCTGAATGGGTTGACTTATAAGTTCCTTTGTTCTGTAACTTCAGTGGCAGAATATGGCTTCCAGAGTATCTTGAATCTGTTATGTAGGACCATGGCCTCTCATATTGTGTTCATAATAAACTATTTCTCATAGAATTGTTTATATATAATATATATATATATATATATATATATATATATATATATATATTCCTGTTGTATAGAAATCTATGAAAGAAAGATTACCCCAATACCAACTACACAAAAGATTGAGACAAAAATACACCAAATTATTCTAATATCTAGAATAACACATTATATAGCAAATTCTAGAAATTTGTAGAATCTGCTAAAATAATGAAAGGAATGCTAACATCAGAAAACATGTGCCCTCAAATGAGAGGGATCATAATAAAATCTAAATGTTGTAAAGCAGAAGTTTTCCAGAGAACAATTCCTCCAAGTAGGAAGTAGGACTCTCACTATGGACCATTCACTTCATCATGTTTAAACATGTCTAGTCATATGATCCTTTAAAAATTCAAAGATCATGAAATATGTTGGGACATTTCCATACATTTCATGAGCCAAAAAGAGCTTTCTTCTCTGTCTAGCCTTCTTCCACATATAATGTTTCTCATGAAAATGTAATGTTGCAAGTAATATCCAAAATGTTTGCATTTTTCACAGTGTTTTAAGTACTGGCATCTACAGATGGATTTTTTTTAAAAATTATTTTCAAATTTATTGTTACTGTGTTTGAATATGTGAGTGTAAAAAATACATCCATCAAAAAATCTGAAAGGTTAGCCCATATGATACTGTATGATGTTTGAACATTAACATTTTTATGTGGTTCAAGCTGTATGTCTCCATCACGAAAGACAACCTGGCTTCCTCCTTGTGGCTTGAAATGCAGCTCGGTGGTAAAGTGCTCCCTCAGTTAGCATTCATGAGCATGCAGCCTTGAATCCAATCCCCAGAGCCACAAAAACTAAGAAGCTATCTCATTAACAAACTCAGTGGATTTATAAAATGTTAAGGGGATGAAGCCAAGCAGGGGGTTTTCCTGGAGGCAGGCGGGGAAGCCAAGCCTGGGAAGCCAAGCCTGGGACACCACAGGAGGCATCAAAGGTCAGTCTCAGTCCATGGAGACTTCAAATGCCCTCCAGGAACTCTCAAGTCTACCTTGTTCTGTACCAGCTCTGAAACTTCTGACAGACTTCACGCTCTGCTTCATTAATGGGATCAGACTTGACCTCATGTATGAAGTTGGGATAATATTTGCCACTAACTTAAAATCATGTTCTTTTAAAAAGGTATCTTTGTAGCTACTCCCATTAGCTTAGTCTTTTACACCCTGTACTGAAAATCTCTCCAAATTTCCTCCTCAAAACTACACATGAATATGTGAAGGGAGACCAGCTCTAGTCATGTTTGGAAAGAATAACATTCTGTTCCACATCCAGGAGAGCAAATATCCATGCTTGTTTTTTATGACAGAAAAGCTTTATGGGTTAGTTACCACATCCTCTGAATTCTCTGAGGTGTCCTGAAGCTCAGAGCAAACCAGAAATTAAATTAAATGATCTTCAGGGAGAGGCCAGTCCAAAGGTAGCAACACAACATCTAATTCTCCTGACTCCTTTCAAGCCACTGTAGCGACTTTCTTGACTATTTCCCTCGACAGTTTAGTTATTTTTTCCACGTGTAATAAACTCTTAAACTTACTCAAAACGATGGAAGGTACATGTCAAAATTTTTGATAAAGAAGGCAAAGGATGGGAACTTCTCAGAAACTGATCATAAGTGGATGAGGTTTAGATTTTAATGAAGAAGACAAACAGAAGAATAAGCCAAACCAAGATCAGGGCTCTCGGGTAAAACGTTAACACACTGGGATTGGTGGCACAGTGAGTTCCAGGATAGCCAGGGCTACACAGAAAAGCCATGTCTTGAAGAAAAGACATGGAGAAAAGAGAAGAGAAGAAAAGAAAAGAGAAGGAAAGAAAAGAGAAGGGAAGGGAAGGGAAGGGAAGGGAAGGGAAGGGAAGGGAAGGGAAGGGAAGGGAAGGGACGGGACGGGACGGGACGGGACGAGACGAGACGAGATGAGATGAGACGAGACGAGATGAGACGAGAAAAAGAATGGAAGAAGGAACAACAATATCAACCAACCAGACCCTCCAGAGCTCCCAGGGACTAAACCACCAACCAAAGAGTACACATGGAGGCATCCATGGCTCCAGCTGGATATGTAGCAGAGGATGGCCTTATCTGGCATCATTGGGAGGAGAGCCCCTTGGTCCTGTGGAGGGAGGATCTATGCCCCAGTGTAGGGGAATGCTAAGGTGCTGAGGCAGGAGTGGGTGAGTGGGTGGTGGAGCACACTCATAGAGGCAGGGGGAGGGGGATGGGATAGGGAAATTCTGGAGGGGGAACCTGGAAAGGAGACAACATTTGAAATGTCGATAAAAATAACCAATAAAAATGAAAAAAAATTGTTCCCTTCCATGTATCCCTTATCAGGATGCTACATAGAGAACTAGGCAGGAAGAAATGAAGGAATAAAATAGCTGATGCTCTGGTGAGTAGGGTATCAAGTAAAGAAAACATAGAAAGAATTTCCATGGTGATGATAAAGAACAAACTCAAGGCAAGAACACAAAAGCTGGAGAGGGCTGAAGGAGAAGAAAGGATGTCTGGAACAGGGATGTCCCAAAGTCACCTGATAGACTGCATGGGATTATTTACAGCTGTGTGTCCTTATTGAGGAAGAGATGGTATCACAAATTAGTTCAACATACTTGTTATCTCGGGATCTATATTGTTGAGAAGCCAGTTGTCCCTTCCAGCTTCAGAGAACTTTCTATCCCCATGAGACAGTGCGCTACAGCAACTAACATGTCCTTCATGTTACTGACCCAAACCCTCACCATCCGTAGTCCTAGCATCAAAAGCATGCACTATATCATGAATGAAAACATAAACATAAAGACATGATGCCCCTAGGTATGGTTGGGGAAGAAGGCTTATTGTATATGACAGAAAAAATATAGCCAGAGGCATCTGGAAGAGCCCAGACTGGATGAGGGAGGGAGCAAAATAGGATGAGAAGAGAGAGAGGCAAGAAAGAAGCTGAGGCCTAGAGACTGGAATAGCCAAAGTGGCTGGGCTATATAGGGAAGAGAAGCTTGGGGAAGAGGCCCAACTCAGCACCTAGGCTGAAGAGTTCAGGGAAAGGGGGCAGGGTATGCCAGCCAGCTAGGATTGAAAGGACCCAGCACAAGACTCCCCAAGTCCAAGTTCTTAGCACAAAGGAAATTTATTTGTCCCAGAGGGACAGAGGCCAGGAAATAAGGGACAAATATAGGAGATAGAGGAAAAGAGGAAAAGGAATAAAGGTGAAGAGAGAAGGGGTATTTGCCAGGGAGGGGTAGAGGACTGCCTCTAGATAGGGAGGAGATGGGGTGGCCTACAGGCAAATGACAGCTTATAAAGATAAAAGGGGAAACCCTGTGTCAGGATGAGGTGTTTAACTTTGATTGGACAGGTTAATTAAGGTAGCCAAAGGGGGCATTTGATTGCTGGACTTTAATACTTTGGTAGCTGGACCTTGGTAGTCAACCTCAGGAGGAGTAGCCAAATAATGGAATAGATCTTTGTGCCTAGCTTTAGGAATGTAATCTAGTAGTTTTTTTTTTTTTTTTTTTTTTTTTTTTTTTTTTTTTTTTTTTTTTTTATAAGGCAGAGAAAATGGAGGAAGGGTAAGGTCTGCCAAAGTCATGCTTGCAGGTTCAGGCCTGCTGGAGTCCCTTCAAGGATGACTTTGTAGTAGGTACAGATGTTGGGAGAGCCTGGAAGACATGTCTATTTTGATGCATTAAATAGGCTCCTCAGTTGGCCATCTGTCCTGAACGTGAGATCTAACACATCAGAGCTAAGATTTTATTATTTTTAATTATTTGTATGTGCATCATGTCTGTGCAGTGTGTGTAACTGCAGCATTGGTCACACAGACACACACTAGCTAGCCATCTAGTAAATCTAGCCAGAAAGTTCTAATGATAAACTTACCTCAAGGCAACAGGCAGGAGAGCAATGGAGGTCACATGACATCCTATTATGGCCTCTACATGTATGCACTGGCATAAACATTCATACATGCAACACAACATACATGGGGGGGGGTGAGAGAGAGAGAGAGAGAGAGAGAGAGAGAGAGAGAGAGAGAGAGAGAGAGAGAGAGAGAGAGAAGAAGAAGAAGAAGAAGAAGAAGAAGAAGAAGAAGAAGAAGAAGAAGAAGAAGAAGAAGAAGAAGAAGAAGAAGAAGAAGAAGGTACATACCTGTTGTTCCGGAGGTAAAAATGTAGAGGCAAGTAGACTTGAGGCTTGAGGTGACATGATGACTTGGTGGTACTGGCTCATCAGAGGCAAGACTCAGCTTTTCTTTGAGTGAAATGATACCTTCTGGAACAGAATCCTTCATTCCCCAAACCCTGACATGTTTTGGGAGGCTGGGAAGGATTTCTTCTATGCTTCCAAGCAAATCTGTGAAGCAAAAGATTAGAAATAGGTCAACAAACTCAAATCTCCAATGTTTCCTGTTGGGTTTTCTTCCTGTGTTAGGGCAGAGACAAAAAGGAAACAAAGTATATCTTCTGTCTGATGGAGTGGCATCAAGGCTATCTCATGCTTATACTTGGTTCGCAAAATTTTATTTTGTTTTGTGGCATGTCACTCTAATCTGTCTAGTCTGTCCTTAAATTTGTAATCTCCTGACTCAGTTTGCAAACTCCAGTGACTATAAGCATGAGCCACCATTCCAGCCCTCGTGGCTCTATTTTCAACAGGAGTAACTGAAACAACAATTTTGTCATCATCGAATTGAACAACACAGAATAGATTCACATAAATGTTGGCCACTGTGATAGTTTTCTGCTAAAAGACTATATGTCCCAGCTTCCTTTGGCCAGTCCAATCAGATCTGAGAGAGAGAGGCTGTGGTGTGGTAGTAGTTTTTGTTCTTATAAGGGGCCAGATCCCATCTTCTTCTGTAGACATTTTGACCATCTGCACAAGTACCCCCATCATGAATAAACACTGTCTCACCTAAAGTCAGAACAAGCTTTACTTTCTTCTTGCTTTCTGTCTCTGCATAGCTGCTTACATTTTAATAAGAGATTTATTAAAACTATACTTTTTCCAGTTTTAAAATAAAACTACTGGCCAGGCAGTGGTGGTACACACCTTTGAATTAGTTAAGTCTGGACTGGGACTGGGCAGTGGTAGTACACACCTTTAATCCCAGCACTTGGGAGGCAGAGGCAAGCGGATTTCTGAGTTCGAGGCCAGCCTGGTCTACAGAGTGAGATCCATGATAGCCAGGGCTACACAGAGAGACCATGTCTCAAAAAACCAAAATAAATAAATAAATAAATAAATAAATAAATAAATAAATAAATAAATAAAACTACTGTAAGGGTAAAAGCTAACCTGTAAACCCCACTTGCCCAAGGACAGATACTTCCTGAAATACTGGAGACTACTGTTGGTGGGAGGTAACATGTTTTTATTCACCTAAACAAGTTTGACCCAACTGAGCCAGATATGCTTGATCACATGTAGGCAGGAAGTAAGAGGGCAGGAAACACATCAGGGGTACATGCTGACCCCTGATTGGATGTAGGCAGGAGGTGCATAGGCAGAAAATACATCAGGATATATGCTTGCCCCTGGTACACGGGCAAGCATGTACCAGGGCATGGGAAATGCAGTAGCCCTATGGTTTTGCTTTTTAAGTCTAAGCAAAATATGACTCTTTGCCATTTTCTGGAAACCCAGGAATGGATCTGGCCAGAGGCCAACATTCTGGCCAGTATTTAATTAAACTTGCTTCAAAATTGTCTCCAAACTGTGGTATGGTCTAATTCTCACCCAGTGGGATGAATCCTACTTTCCAGATTCTATTCAAATATAAATTTAGGATAATACACTAGACATTTTCTTTTAAATACCACTTGGTAGTTAATTATTCTGGGAGTACATCTGGGTACTTAATTGCTCGACCTTAATAAAGCACATTTGGGTAAATCCCTTGGCTTCTCTGGAAGTCATAGGATCATTGTGGTTTTAAGGCCAGTTTGAAGCCAAAGGTTAAGTGAATTCAGAAAGATGCCTTGTTTTTGGCACCATTGATAAGTAAAGTTGCAAATCCCTGAAGCAGGGAGGAGGAGGGGAAGGAAGGCTAGCTTCCAGAAAACGGACAAAGTCCTTCATGCAGGAAGCAATATGACAGCTGAGAGTGGAGTGGTGACCAGAAACTCCAGCAGAATCCTGAGGTTTAAAGCCAAGGACAGAATGAAAGTCAAGTAGACAAGAGGAACAGATGATCCCGACAGCTCATGTCTCCACACTTGGAAAGCCTTGGAGTGTAGTGGGTTTCAAGGGTCTGACTGTGAGGGGACTGGAAAGGAACCAGGATACTGTTTTTAAGAAACTCTTTTTTTTTTTTTTCAGGACTAAGAATACAAAAACTAATGGCTAGGGTGAGGTGGGACTAAGTTCTTTAAAACTTTCATTTAGTCACTAATAAGTGTAGAGTGTCATCCTCTAGATATGGAAGATGAGGTGACAGTGAGCCCCTCATCAGGGAGTATTAGATATTTAGGTACCCAGTACTTAATAGTATGCAAAAGAAACAAAATTCATTATTCTTGAAAACTCTTTTTTTTTTCCAGAACATAGAAAAAACTATGTTATTTACATTCTTTGTACTGTATTTCTGCCACAGTTTAACATGGATCTCTGAGAGTAAAAGTTTTACATTTATCATAGCTGCTATGTTTTTTACTCAATATTTCTATGATATGCTATTCATTTCCAAGGTGTGAGGGAGTTCTTCATGCTGTATTTACGTTAATTTAGCATCTACCACAAGGCCTTCAGTGGCGCTATGTATTAATACCTGCTGGCTTTTTGCAATTGATTCAACCAGAGTCAGACGAGGTGAAAAAGATTCTTTCTTTACTTTTCTGTGAACATGACCCTGACAACTCCTTTGCTTTAGACTCTTAGCCTCAAGAACTGGGCAGAATATATTTCTCTTATTTTAAACTCCCAGTCAAGGTACTTTATCACAGCATCTTTAGAAAGCTAATAAAACAAGGTCTCAAAATAGTGCCCAGTGCAACAGGTAATGGAACTAAAGTTAAATAATTCTAAAACTATATACGCATCATAAAAGAAACCAATGACTTGGGCTAGAGAGATCGGGCTCAGAGGTTAAGCGTATGTATTATTCCTGTAGAAGACCTGAGTTCAGCTTCTGGCACCCACATCAGGAGGTTCACAATGCCCTATAATCCACCTCCTAAGGTTAAAGACCCTCTTCTGGTATCTTTGGGAACTTGTACTCTCATGCATATACCCCAACAGAGAGACACACAAATATTATATATGCTTTAAAAATTCTTTAAAAAACAGTGATTAAAGAGAATATCATTTGGGCTGGTGAGATGGTTCAGCGGTTAAGAGCACTGACTGCTCTTCTGGTGGTCATGAGTTCAAATCCCAGCAACCACATGGTGGCTGACAACCATCCATAATGAGATCTGATGCCCTCTTATGAGCAAGTGGGGCTGGAGAGGGTGGGGATGCAGAGCAAGTGGAGGCCTGAAGCAAAGTGGGGCTGGAGCAAGAGGGAGAGGGGAAGGCAGGGAAAAGAAAAATATCATTTAATATACAATAGACCCTGGTCAGATGCTCTAGAATATATGAATTTTGGTCTGTACATAAAAAGCAATTATATGTTATTTAATTCTTAAAATTAAACTCGAAACATAATCACAGTCTCTATCTTGTTTTGAATCTGAATCCACAGTACTATGTTAAACATTTTCATGAATGAGAATGTGAAGCGTGAAGGATTATCTGGTTAGAGCTGTCAGCCTCTGTGCAGTTCTACTACAGTGGAACCTATTAGGAAACACTCCTGGTTAGATTTCTATACTTCAGATGAATTATAAAGATTTTCTTCTCCCTACCTCCTTTTTCTGGAGACTTTGCCAATCGGTACTGACCCAGGGCCTCCTTAGTTCTTTCCAGAAAACCTTCTTTTCCCCACAAATCTCACCCTTTTCTCCTAGCCCATTTTCATTCCTTTGTGTCACCTAACAACAATCAAATTTATTCTCTACCAGGAACCCCACACCCAGCACACTTGCCTAAGATCCAGAGTGGGATATAACAACCAAAGAGTGGATCACCCACCCAATAAAGACTAGAACAGGTATCTACACCGAGAGACCCTTCAAACAGTTTATAAAAATAACAAGATACAGAATTAACACACAAAAGTCAGTTGCCTTCCTATATACGAATGACAGATTGAGAAAGAAATCATAGAAACAGTACCTTTCACAATAGCCTCAATTAAAAAAAAAAAGTAATATCCTGGGATAACTTTAATCAAGCAATTAAAAAAGACTTGAACAAAAAAAAATAATTCAACATAATTCTTTATGGATATTGAGAAAAAAAGTCTTCAACGTCATGTGAAAACACAGAAGACCCAGGAGAACTAAAGCAATCCTGGATAATATGGGAACTCCTGGAGGTATCACCATCCTAGATTTCAAGTTGTACTACAGAGTTGTAGTGATAAAACTAGGATGGTATTGGTATAAAAATAAACACATTGGTCAACTGAACTGAACTGAAGACCCAGGCATAAGTCCACATCTATGGACATCTGGTTTTTTCAAAGGAGACAAAAATACAGTGGAGAAAAGACAAAATCTCCCACAAATGGTTCTGTTCAGACTGAATGATTGCATGTAGAAGTTCTCAAACTGACTCATGTCTATCACCCTGTAGAAAACTCAACTCCAAATGGATTAAGACCTTCCATGTAGATCCAGTTCCCCTGAACATGGTAAAAGAGAAAGTGAAAAGTAGGCTTGAACTCATTGGTACAGGAAAGGATGTTCTAAACAGGATAGTGATAGTACAGGACACCAACACCACAGTCACTAACACTTAATAAGTATGACCTCATAAAGCTAAGAAGCTTCTTTATGCCAAAGGACACTATCATTCCATCAAGGCAGCAGCCTTCAGAAAGGGAAAGGATTTTTATTAATTATACATATGATGAGGGTAGCTTCTAGAATATATGATGAGCTTTAAACAAAAAGATCCTGAACATCAAGAAAATAGATAACACAACTTAAAAATGGAGTATAGATCTGAGAAGAGAGTTCTGGAAAGATGAAACATGAATGGCTGGGAAACACCTAGTGAAATGGTCAACATCCTTAGCCATCAGGAAAATGCAGATTAAAACTCTTATCCCAGTCAGAATGGCCAAGATCAATAAAACAAAGGGCAGCTCATACAGGTGAAGGTGTGGGCTCGGTAGACACTCAATCATTGTTAGTGGTGGTGCCAACTTGTGTAACCACTGTGGAAATCCATGCCACAATTTCTCAGGGAGCTGGGGATAAAACTACCTCAAGACCAGCTATACCATCCTTGAGCAAATACCCAAAGGACTCAGTATCCTTACTACAGAGGCACTTGCTCAACCATGTTAATTACTGACCCATTCCTAATAGACAAACTTAGAAATGGCCTGGATGTCCATCAACTGGTGAATAGATAAGGAGAATGTGCTTTATTTACACAATGAAATATTATTCACAAGGAGAAATTTGTCTTTAAATGGATGGAACTAGGGGGAAAAATCATCCTAAATGAGGTAACCCAGAGCCCAAATAACAAATATTCTGTTTTCTCTTTTGTGTGTATGTTAGGTTTTAAGCTTTCAAAATGCATGATTTAAACCAAATAACCACAGAGGTTAGGTAGCTAGTAAGGGACCAGAGGAGAGGAAAGAATCTCCCATGGAAGGAAAAATAAAATTAGTGTTACGGAGAGGCAAGAAGAACCTAGAATAGGAAAACTAAATAAGCAAGAAATGGGAGTGAAGGGTAAACAAAGGAATACGGGGAGGAACAAATGAAACTAAAATCTGTTTTAACACCTACTGCTGCAGAAACTTCCATACATATGTAGATGTAGATTTCATGTATACAGATATATGAAAACACACACACACACACACACACACACACACACATATTCATTCTAAGTGAAGCAACCAAATAATAGTGGCACCAAAGCCCCAACTAGATATCTTATGGACAAGATGACACCTCCAGTGGCAGGAATTGGTTAAATCCAGTTGAGTCATTGTGCAAAGTGGCCCCATATAAATCCCTAAATATCACAGGCTATTGCCAATGTTATTTTTGATGTCCACAACTTGATGGTAAAGCCCTACTGACACTTATGCCCAAAAACACACAGACATCAAGCTGGTGGCTAACTAGAAGCTTCCCACCTAGTGACCAGCATTTGTGGTATTGGAAAATACTCTAAACACTACCAAAAAAGAAAGGTGCAACCAAGATCACCCAGCTACAAAACTGTGACCTAGCTGCAAAGATAAACTGATGCAGTGCTGGCACAAGTGTTATGGGAATAACAACCACTTTCTAAATGGAATTTAAGGCCCACTCCGTGAGATAGAACCCATACCTGTTATTGCTAAAGTAGCCAAGAACCTGAAGCTAGATAGGTCCTGGACCTAGGGGGAAACCTAATACTATTATTCTGCTTAAGGAATAAAATGACTCTTAACAACATCCAGCTATACTCCTAGATCAGCGCTCAGCCTACATTAGAGAGGCTTTTTACAGTAGACGGGAATTAACTCAGAGAGTCACAGCTGGACAAAGTTCAGAGTCAAAGACCTCGGAGCCCTCAATCCTAAATGGAATGTCTTCATCACAGCCTTCCCCTCAGCTCCAAGGGATCTACAAGGAGGAGGAGGCAGAAAGACTTAGAGCCAGAGGTGATGGATGACTCCAAGCAAAAGTGTCTTCCAGGCAGACCAGGACTGATGCACATATGAACGTACAGATACTGTGACAGAATGCACAGGACCTAGCCCAGGTTCAGTCAAGGGGTCCTAGCACTGAAGCTAGGAGGTATCTGCAGGGTTTTAGGTCTAACTAGGAAGCTATCTCTGATGTTTGCTGGCAAAGAAAAGGTCATCATTTTTCCCAGCGGAGTCTCACTGGGTGTGACAACCACACTTCAGGGCGAGCCTCATGACCAGGAATGATTAGCCAGCACAAAAAACTTCAATAGTGTTTTGTGGATTTTTTTTTAATTTCATTTAGTTTTTTTTCTCTCTTCCTCTTTTGTTTTTTGCTTGTTTGTTCGAATTTTCATTTTTGTGTTTGGGGTGTGTGTGTGTGTGAGTGTGAGTGTGTGTTTTGTGGTTTTCTTTGTTCTTGTTTGAGAAAGAGAAAACAAAGACCATAAAGTTGGAGCACATAAAGTTATGGAGGTCAGGAGTATCTGAGGGAGAGGGAAAACATGAACAAAATGTATTCTATGAAAAAATATTTTACAATAAAATTAATTTATAAAAATTAATAATGAGTCAAATGGCACTAGATAACTCATAAATAGAATCTGTAAGAAACTTGAAACAAACACATAAATAACAGGATGCCACGTCACCAGGGAGCTGGGGGTTAGGTCTTAACATGTCTTATTAATTTTTATTTCTATCACAAATTCAAATAAAGCAAGATGTAAGAATCTAAGGGGAGTTCTCAGTTCTGGTGAGTTCATGCAGTTACTCCACATCCTGCTGTGTGCAGACTGCTTTTGGCCTGGAGCGGAAGACTACAAGGATGGCTGGAAGGAAAAACAAGACAGAAACAGGAAGACAGCACAAAGGAGCTAGCCTTTCAAAACAACAGTTCTAGATCTTGTTTAAATTATTCTTTCTGGCATATGAACTTATTGACTCTCTCAACTACTTACCGTAGTTATCATAATTTTAAATTGGCCATCAGGAATTATAAGCCAATGGCTAAACTTCTGTAACTTCTTAAATAAACTGGGATATAAGTATGGAGTTTCAATATGATTGGGAACTGAATCTTTGTTGAGTCTAGAGAGTCTAGGGACTAGCGAGGGTTTTCAAGGAGTAGTCATGTTTATAAGAATAAGGGAAGTGAGCAAAACTCAAAGGAAACTCGATTTCACATCCTTAAAATTCAGCTGAGACAGAATTCTCAAATACAATTCTTTCAGCCATGGTTAAAAGTGATAGTGGGCATTGAAATGCAAGGGTGAAGCATCAGTATGAGGAGAAAGAGGACTGGAGGGTGGATCACTGTTAAGAGGATTTCCTGGTTTTTTTTTTTTCAGATATTCTATTTACACTTTAGATGCCATCCCCTTTCCCCATTCCCCCCCTTAGAAAACCGCTATCCCATGCCCCCTTTTCCTTTTTGCATTTATACATTTTTTAAAAATGTTAATCATAGGTTCAGAATTCAGTTCTCAGTACTCAGTAGGCATGTCTAGCTCCAAGAGGTCTCTTTCTGGCCTCTGAGGGCACCCACATACACCTGGGGTTTACCAAACCCCAACCTTAAAAAGAAAATAAATCTTATAAGAAAGGATACAGAATCACTAATTACTCTATCACTATCCAATTTTAACAATATGAAAGAGGCTTCTCGATTTTGAAAGGAAATTTAAATACTGATATGACTTACAATAATAGTTTAATTATGTTTATTTTATTTTGTGGCTGTTTGGCCTGCATGTATGTCTTTGTACCATGTACACCCTTGGTGACTGTGGAGGCCAAAAGAATGTCCTCTTTTCAGATCCTCTGGAACTAGGGTTATAGACAAGGCTGTGTGCCAGGCCCATATATGTGCTGGAAATCAAAGCTGGGTCCTCTGGGAGAGCAGCTCAACCTAGTTCAAGCAACCCCTAGAATAACATTGTTTAAATACATTAATGTATAAACCAAACCACTGATGCCTGCTCTACTGCAGACACCTTAACCAAAGCGGTCAGTGCCTACTCCTTCTTTGCTCACTGCACCATATGCTCTGCATAGATTTCTGGTTAAAGGAACCAGGATCTGTGCTTGGGAGAAGACTACACTAGGTTCAGAGTCTCATAGTTGAAGTGTAGTGAGAACATCAGTCAGCAAGGTCTCCTGTGATGTTTAATAAAGTCCAATGCAAGAAGAAGGCTCAATGCATTTGATTTGTTTGGTTAATTAGTTTTGTTTGTTTGTTTGTTTGTTTGTTTGTTTTTGCAGCAGGGTCTTTCAAGAAACATGCACAATTTTCTCCCACATTCAGGCACAGCATTAGGGGGATCCCAAGTGTAAGCATGAGTAAGTGACAGTCCTAGGTGTGAGCCTTCAGGACCTTAGCACAAAGTGATTTCTCTTTCTTACATGATTATTGCACCCCTTAGTCACATTTCTGAGCCTGTAAAGTCAATAACAAAATTCCATATGTCCCTCTAACTTGCCATGTGAATTGTGCTTTGCATATTGCAAAAAC